>NC_041390.1:381482808-381498611 GCF_002162155.2 Triticum dicoccoides | reverse complement strand
GCGCGCGTGAAGGAGAGATGCAGCGCGGGGCGCGGCCGGATGGGCCACGGGAGGGCCCGGCTTGGGCTCTCCGGGGCGGCGATGTGGGCGCGGGGCGGCGGCCAATCGCGTCACGACACGTGGCGCTGGCGGTCGAAGCGGATGTGTCCGGCCGGCGAGGTTTCATCCAGCGGCGCGTGGAGAGGGAGGAGACTAGGGTTTCGTCCGGATTTCGCGAAAGGGATCTATATATAGAGGTAGAGGAGGCTAGGAAGCTCCAAATGGAGTGCGGTTTTCGATCACGCGATCGTGATTGAACGACTGAGAGGATGGAGGAGGTTTAGGTGGGTTTTGGGCCACTTTGGAAGGGTGTTGGGCTGCAACACACACGAGGCCTTTTCGATCCCTCGGTTAACCGCTGGAGTATCAAACGAAGTCCAAATGGTACGAAACTTGACAGGCGGTCTGCCGGTAGTAAACCAAGGCCGCAAGACAAGTCTCGGTCAAATCCGAAAACGTTTAATACCCGCACACGAAAAGAGGCAGAAAGGGACACCGGGTGACATAGGAGCGCCGGATTGCAAAATGGACAACGGGGAAAAAGCTCGGATGCATGAGACGAACACGTATGCAAATGCGATGCACATGATGACATGATATGAGATGCATGACACGCAAGCAAAGATAAGGCAACAACAGCGAATAACTGGAGGACACCTGGCACATCGGTCTCGGGGCGGTATAGATAAGCATATTTAAGAGTATCAGGTAACGATTTAAGCTCAAACACGGGATCACACGGGATCACCCTTGGGTGTTGGTGGATCCCCTAGGATTTCAACAGGTAAATTGTTTTTCAGAATAGGTTCCTATTTAAAGAATACTTCATCTAATTCCCTTCTTTCATTCATAAACATATCATTTTCATGGTCTAGCAAGTATTGTTCTAAAGGATCACTAGAAGGTACGGCAATAGAAGCAAGACCAATAATTTCATCCTTACTAGGTAATTCTTCTTCTCGGTGTTGTCTACTAAATTTAGAAAAATTAAATTCATGAGTCATATCATCTAAACCGATAGTAACAACATCTATTTTACAATCTATGGTAGCATTAACAGTATTTAAGAAGGGTCTACCAAATATAATGGGACAAAAGCTATCTTCTAGGGAACCAAGAACAAGAAAATCAGTAGGATATTTAGTTTTCCCACACAAGACTTCAACATCTCTAACAATTCCCATCGGTGAAATAGTATCTCTATTGCCAAATTTAATTGTAACATCAATTTCTTCTAACTCAACAGGTGTAATATCATGCGTAATTTCTCTATAAAGACTAATAGGTATTGCACTAGCACTAGCACCCATATCACATAAGACATGATAACAATGATCTCCTATTTTAACAGAAATAACAGGCATGCCTACCACAGGTCTAGGTTTATCTTTATCACGGGGTTTAGCAATTCTAGTAGTTTCATCACAGAAATGAATAACATGCCCATCAATATTATCAAAGCAGAGATCTTTAACGATAGAAATATTAGGTTCAACTTTAACTTGCTCAGGAGGTGTATATGTTTTAATATTGCTTTTACGAACTACAGCTGAAGCTTTAGCATGATCCTTTATCCTAACAGGGAAAGGTGGTTTCTTAACATAAGAAGTAGGAACAATAGGATCATTATAAGTGATAGTCTTTTCTTCAACTTAAATAGGTGCAGCTACTTTTACTTCTATGGGAGGATGATATTTAAACCACTTCTCCTTGGGGAGATCAACATAGGCAGCAAAAGATTCACAGAAAGAAGCTACTATCTCAGAGTCAAGTCCATATTTAGGGCCTGTTCTGAATCTCTCCAGCTCCTAACTTCACAAAATCCTGGTGCGAAGCTGAGCCGAACGCCTGAGCTACGAGAAGCTGGAGTCGAGAAGCTAACCCGGACTCTAGTGTAGAAAGGCGAAGCACCAAAATCCCAGCTCTAGAAAAACAAGAAGGAGGAGTTTCCCATATTTATGACCGAGTGCCACCACCAAGAAAATGGTTCAGCCGTCCCCCACCGAATGGTACGCTTCTGACCTAGATCTCACCCCAATCGCTACGCACGCCCATCTCCCTCGACAGTTTTCCCTCCCGTAACCCTACCGCAGTTTAGCACCGCCAGTCCGCCACCATGCCTGATTCCCCCTGTCGCAGCCTGGCGATCTCTCCACCGGCAGATCGGGCCATCCCAACCTCTTCCCCTCCGAATCCCGTTCCTTCGAAGTAGTTTCCTCGCCGCCAGCTAGGAGCAGTGAGCTCGCCCAACCCGATGCGGCGACGCCATTGATGCGAGAGCCACGTCGCACGAGCTTGCATCCCGAACTGGGCTGGTTCCAGCGGGCCAAAAATAGCGCTGAACGGGCCAACTCTCTCCACAACTGGGCTGCCAGCCGAATGTGGCGATAGGAGAAGCTACCCTCGGTGCAAAACGGATGATATTCGCTAGATGGAGCGAGAAGCTAATTTGAGAAGCTGGATACGTGAAGTTTTGTGAAGTTGGAGGGGTTCAGAACAGGCCCTTAGTGCTAAATTTACGGAAAATATCGGTATCCATAAAAGATTTAACACAATCAAAACTAGGTGTCATACCTGACTCCTTACCATTGTCGAGGTCCCAATCTTCAGAGTTGCGTTTAATTCTTTCTAATAAATCCCATTTGAATTCAATAGTCTTCACCATAAAAGAGCCAGCACAAGAAGTATCAAGCATGGTACGATTGTTACCAGAAAGTCGAGCATAAAAATTTTGAATAATCATTTCTCTTGAGAGCTCATGATTGGGGCATGACTATAACATTGATTTAAGCCTCCCCCAAGCTTGAGCGATGCTTTCTCCTTCGCGAGGGCAAAAATTATATATATAATTGCGATCACGATGAACAAGATGCATAGGATAAAACTTCTGATGAAATTCCAATTTCAATCGTTTGTAATTCCAAGACCTCATATCATCACATGGCCTATACCATGTCGATGCATCTCCCCTCAAAGATAAAGGGAAGACCTTCATCTTAACAAAATCTCCAGGTACACCTGCAAGCTTAAATAATCCACAAACTTCATCCACATATATTAGATGTTCATCAGGATGTTTTGTTCCATCTCCTAAAAAGGATTAGCTAGCAGTTTTTCTATCATACCCGAAGGAACTTCAAAGCAAGCATTTTCATTTTCATTTTAATTTTCTGTAGGTTTAGTAGGTTGAGGAGCAACTCTTTGCTCTACTGGTCGGGGTGAAGATACCCCGAACAAGCCCCTCAGAGGATTACTTTCCATGGTAACAAGTGACAGTAAATTTCACAACACTATATAAATTTTTCCTTACCAAATTCCACCTACCAAAGGCGCTTCACTCCCCGGCAACGGCGCCAGAAAAGAGTCTTGATGACCCACAAGTATAGGGGATCTATCGTAGTCCTTTCGATAAGTAAGAGTGTCGAACCCAACGAGGAGCAGAAGGAAATGATAAGCGGTTTCCAGCAAGGTATTCTCTGCAAGTACTGAAATAAGTGGTAACATATAGTTTTGTGATAAGATAATTTGTAACGAGCAACAAGTAACAAAAGTAAATAAGGTGCATCAAGGTGGCCCAATCCTGTTTGTAGCAAAGGACAAGCCTGGACAAACTCTTATAAGATGTAAAGCGCTCCCGAGGACACATGGGAATATCGTCAAGCTAGTTTTCATCACGCTCATATGATTCGCGTTCGGTACTTTGATAATTTGGTATGTGGGTGGACCGGTGCTTGGGTACTGCCCTTACTTGGACAAGCATCCCACTTATGATTAACCTCTATTGCAAGCATCCGCAACTACAACAAAAGTATTAAGGTAAACCTAACCATAGCATGAAACATATGGATCCAAATCAGCCCCTTACGAAGCAACGCATAAACTAGGGTTTAAGCTTCTGTCACTCTAGCAACCCATCATCTACTTATTACTTCCCAATGCCTTCCTCTAGGCCCAAATAATGGTGAAGTGTCATGTAGTCAACGTTCACATAACACAACTAGAGGAGAGACAACATACATCTCATCAAAATATCGAACGAATACCAAATTCATATGACTACTAATAGCAAGACTTCTCTCATGTCCTCGGGAACAAAAGTAACTACTCACAAAGCATAAACATGTTCATAATCAGAGGGGTATTAATATGCATATAGGATCTGAACATATGATCTTCCACCAATTAAACCAACTAGCATCAACTACAAGGAGTAATTAACACTACTAGGAACCTACTAGCACCAATCCTGGACTTGGAGACAAGAATTGGATACAAGAGGTGAACTAGGGTTTTGAGATGAGAGGGTGCTGATGAAGATGTTGATGGAGATTGCCCTCTCCCGTTGAGAGGAGCGTTGGTGATGACGATGGCGATGATTTCCCCCTCTGAGAGGGAAGTTTCCCCGGCAGAACAGCTCCGCCAGAGCCCTAGATTGGTTCCGCCAAGGTTCCGCCTCGTGGCGGTGGAGTTTCGTCCGAAAAGATGGCTTATGATTTTTTTCCCATCGAAAGACTCCATATAGCAGAAGATGGCCACCGGAGGGCCACCAGGGGGCCCACGAGGAGGGGGCGCACCCAGGGGGGTAGTGCGCACCCCCCACCCTCGTGGGTAGGGTGTGGCCCCCTGGTGAAGTTCTTGCTCTCAGTATTTTTATATATTTGGAAAACATCTTCCGTGAAGTTTCAGGACTTTTGGAGTTGTGCAGAATAGGTCTCTAATATTTGCTCCTTTTCTAGCCCAGAATCCCAACTGCCAGCATTCTCCCTCTTTATGTAAACCTTGTAAAATAAGAGAGAATAGGCATAAGTATTGTGACATACTATGTAATAGAAGCCCATAATGCAATAAATATCGATATAAAAGCATGATGCAAAATGGACGTATCAATAATATATTTCATTTCTATATTAAGGAAGCGGGATTTCATAATTGAAATACATCAGAGTACAACATGATATAGCTTCAGCACTCAGCTACCCCATTACACAACTGCACCAGCACCAAGTTTCACATGCAACATCTAGAACCTTTCGAGATTAGCATCATAGACAGTACATAGACAGATGCATCTCATCTGGAAAATTGCTGAAGTAGAAGGCGAATATTGAGCCTTCATTGATGTTGAAGGTCTTTGCAACTTTAGGCCAGTGCCTATGGATGATTGACCGTCCATCCTTCATCCTCTTCAGGAACACTTCAATATTGAACCGTGTGTGTTGTATGAAAACCTTCCTCGCCTCTTGACTATACAGGTGGTTTGAAAGGTAATCATCAGTGAACTGCATTGGAAAGGCCTGAAAACAAGGATGTGCATAAATATCTTCTCTATATTGGAAATGGGGAAAAGGAATTAAAAAAGGCAAGACATAATAGTTAGTACCATCATGTAGTGAACTGGTGTCTTCTTTACTGTGCAGACAAAGATCTTGTTGTTTTTTGTCGCCAATTTCTTTATCCTAACAATCTTTCTGAGTTTCTTGACTTGATTGATATTCATGGACAACTCATTTCCCCATATGCAAAAAGGGTCGAAAAGTGGGTCAAAACCTCTAACAGCATGACCTACATGTGCAAGACCAAATTGTTAAAAACCTAAATATTAGAATGGTTCCTGCAGTTGCACAATAATGTGCTATTAGAAAATGGACCATGCACGTGCTAACCTTGATTATAAACCTTGATGCTTCCCATTGTTTTCCTGCAACACATATAAGGTAGTTAGTCATCAGGTTAAGTGAGGGTTCGCATGCTATTAGTAAAATATGTTGATGAAAACTAAGCACATTGCAGATTCGTCAGATTAATTCAATCCACATGGAAAACTCATTTATCCAAACCAAGCATGATTAAGAACTAGGAAATGTAGCACTTGTATATGTTTCTCATGTATTAAGTGCAGCCAAATTCGATTTATTCCTCACATGCACAACAATACAAAATTATACCCACGACAATTGGACATCGCATTGCAGAATTGAACCAAGCAGTTAATAAACACCACAAAAAATGAACCAAACATTAACTGAGCACCACATTGCACAATATAACATACTCCTAATAGAAGACCAGACAGTTAACCAAACCAAGCATGCTTAACAACTTGGAAATATAGCAATTGTATTTGTTTCTTATGTATTTAGTACAGCCAAATACAATTTATTCCTCACTTGGTATACAATAACAAAATGCACCCACAACAATTGAACATCGCATTGCAGAATTGCACCAAACAGCTAACTAAACATCACAACAAATGAACAAAATGTTAACTGAGCACCACATTGCACAATATAACATACTCCTAGTAGAAGATCAGACAGTTAACCAAACCAAGCATGCTTAACAACTTGGAAATATAGCAATTGTATTTGTTTCTCATGTATTTAGTATAGCCAAATTTGATTTACTTCTCACATGGTAGACAATAACAGAATGCACCCACAACTATTGATCATCGCATTGCAGAATTGAACCAAATAGTTAACTAAACACCACAATAAATGGACCAAACGTTAACTGAGAACCACATTGCATAATGTATAACATACTAGAAGATCAGATAGTTAACCAAACCAAGCATGCTTAACAACTTAGAAATATAGCAATTGTATTCGTTTCTCATGTATTTTGTAAAGATAAATTCGTTTTATTTCTCACATGGAAGACAATACAAAATTGCAGCCTAAAGAATTGAACATCACATTTGCAGAATTGAACAAAATAGTTAACTGAAGACGACGACTAATTAACTAAATAGTTAATAAGTGAGCACCACACTTCAGTACATATACACTATAGCAACAAATTGCATGGTAAAATTAGATAGCACAACTCACTAGAATTTGTTAAGGAAAGGCAGTAGCAGCACACGCAACGGGTAATCCGAGCATGCTTAACCGGCGTAGCTAGCAAATGGCAAGGTGCTCCTCCAAGATCTGGGGGTCGGCACGAATGACAGCTATCGCGACCTCATCCGCGTGTGCGGCCGCGATTTGCTTCTCCGCTACCAAATGCTCCTTGAGCTCCTGGCTATACTGCGTGCACCATGGCTTAGGGCGAAGCTTATTTGGTGGAGGGGTCAGTGATTTGGGTGGAAGGTGTCGCGCCGGCGGTCGAGGCATGTGGGATGTGGAAGGAGGAGGAGGATGGGGGTCGGGTGTGGATTACCTGCCTGGATAGATGAGGCCGAGCAGCGTGAAGGAGGGTCGCCAGCGAGGAGGCGGCGCTGCAAGCAAGGAGTGAAGGTTTCAACTTTGAAAGGAAGGCGGAAATAGGGGAAATGTGGCTTTTGGTAAGGGGGGCGAGGAGGTAGATATTTCCATGGAAGCCGGAAATTTTGAATCGGTTCAGCAAAAAAATTGGCACGCAAAGTGTCATTAGACACAGTCCCTTATTCAAAACTGTGTACAATATGTGAATACCCCAAACGCTTTAGATAGCTTAACCCGTGTGTGATGAGTTTGAACGTCAAAAATTTTGGTTCGAATTTCCCTGGTTACAGTGGTCATCCATGTCATTGCATAATTTGGGTACACAAAGGAGACTACAGCACACCCACACTTCTTAATCAAGCAAGTTCAACAACTAAACAGAGCTAGCTGACCTAAATATTACTCTAACAAATTAAAGACAGACGCTCTTAATTAAACAAAACAAAGAGTACTACTACGGCTGGTGCTCGTCGATCTCCGCCGCCCCCTCCATGTCCAGCTCACGTCCGACGATCTCCTGGGGAAGGGGCTCCATGGAATCCATCGCACCATACTCGGCAAGCATCTCGCCATCTGCGTCCTACATCTCTTTCGAAAAGGCCGCCATGAGCTGGGCGTGGGCGTCCGCGATATGGGCTTGGACGGGCTCCATCGTGGCAAGGTATGCGGCGGAGGAATGGACGGCTACTCGAATGCTCTCGGCGATTACCAACTCTTCGGCCATGGGTTGCCGACTATTATCAAAGAAGCTTCGTTCGATTTGTGCAGTGACCGCCATGAGTTGGGCGTGGGCGGCCTCGACATGGTCGTGGGCTGCCTCCATCGAGGCTAAGGCCACCGCTGCAGAATGGACAGCTATTGTGCGGCTCTCGCCAGTTGCTATCCCCGAGGCAGTTGTTGCTGCCGCCACCTGAGAAGCAATAGCGGCCGTTTGGGCTGCCTTGGTCGCCTGGTTGTAGATTGTGGCCGCGCTCATGCACCTTGTTAGCACGCGCATGGCGGTTGCGGCCGCGCTCTCGCTGAAGTGGGACACCGAAGTTGCCCTCATGACGCGGGTCCACATCCCCATCTTTCACCGGCGATGATTGAACAGTGAAATAATATTTTGGGAGCGCGCTAGTGTGCTTGACACGCCGGCTGTGGACTGTAGACAATGCACCTTCTCGCGTAATCCATAGGCGTATGATACACCGACGGTGCTCTGGGATATTTTGTACTGCATCTCACACAGTTGGTGATAATAAACTATGTTGGATCTACTTGATTTGAATTACATAATGGGGTCACAGCGGCAATGGACGGTGTTTGAATTGCTAGAACTTTTATCTGCAATGAACATGCAACTATATGTGTGTCATAAAAAATTTGGATTTATTCGGGGTTTGTTTGGACATTTTATACATTAAATTGGTTTTCTAGCCAGGTACACAATTCAAAATTAAACTACATGCACATGCTCCGGTGCACCAACATGGATTGTAAAATCATATATGTGTTCATGGGTTTATGCTTATGTCCCATGCAAGAAATGAGAATGAATGTCAAACACCATGAAACTGTCGCTTGGCCACTAACATTGAGATACATGGTTTTAAAATTCTAGTAAATCGAAAACTCGTCTGAAATTCATGAAACTTGACATGATATCATGGAACGGCATCGACATGCCATGGTAAAAATATTGTCCCATTTGGGGCAGGTTTGGGTATAAGCTTCTCGCAAACCAGAGCTTCTCTCACAACAAGCCTGATGGTTTCGGTAGGGAACGTGTCACCTTGGGGGACGAAACGATATCCGTTGCTTCTTCTTACTTTCAAAATTTTTCTCATGTCAACATAGAACAACACGAGTGTTCTGTCAATTTTTGGGATTTTTCGGGGTTCGCTTGGACATTTTTATACATGAACTGAGTTTTCTATGCATTCATGTGCATAATTCAAATTTGAACTACATGCACATGCTCCAGTGCATATAAATGGGTTCAAAATTGGAATGTGTGTCCTTGGTTACATGCTTAAGTCCCATGCAAGATTTGAGAATGAATGTCAAACACCTTGCCACCGTCGCTCGGCCGCTAACATTGAGATACATGGTTTTTAAATTCTAGTAAATCGAAAACACGTCTGAAATTTATGAAACTTGACATGCTAGCATGGAACGGCATCAACAAGCAGTGGTAAAAATATTGTACCATTTGGGGCAGGTTGGGGTATATAAGCTTCTCACAAACCAGAGCTTCTCACAACAAGCCTCATGGTTATGATAGAGAATGTTTCACCTTTCTGGACGAAACGATATCCGTTGCCTCTTCTTGATTTCATTTTTTTCTAGTGTCAAAATAGAACAACATGAGTGTTGTGTTAATTTAGGAATTTTTTGGGGCTCGTTTGGATATATTTATATAGTAACTGAGTTTTCTATGCATTTATGTGCATATTTCAAATTTGAACTATAGGCACATGCTCCAGTGCATGTAAATTGTTTGAAAAATCAAATATGTGTCCTTGGCTGCATTCTTAGGTCCCATGCAAGAAATAGGAATGAATATCAAACACCTTGCCACCGTCGCTCGGCCGCAAACATTGAGATACATGGTTTTTAAATTCTAGTAAATCCAAAACTCACCTAAAGTTCATGAAACTTGACATGCTATCATGGAGCGGCATCAACATGTTGTGGTAAGAAAATTGTCCCATTTGGGGCAGGTTTGGGTATAAGGTTCTCGCAAACTAGAGCTTCTCACAACCATCTGATGGTTTCGGGAGGGAATGTGCCACCCTTGGGGATGAAACGATATCAGTTGCCTCTTCTTACTTTCAAAAAAAATTTAGTGTCAACAAAGAACGACAGGAGTGTTGTGTCAATTTTTGGGATTTTTCGGGGTTCGCTTGGACATTTTATACATCAATTGGGTTTTCTAGGCATTTTATGTGCATAATTCAAATTTGAACTACATGCACATGCTCTAGTGTAGAAAAATGGGTTAACATATGAAACGTGTGTCCTTGGGTGCATGCTTAGGTCCCATGCAAGAAATGGGAATGAATTTCAAACACCAGGGCACTGTTGATTGCCGGCAAAACATTGAGATGCTTTGTTTTTAAATTCTAGTAAATCCAAAACTCCTCTGAAATTCATAAAACTTGGCATGCTATCATGGAATGGCACCTGACATGATGTGGTATTTTTCGTGTCCATTTTGAGAGAAGGCGCACTCGAATAACAGCCAACAAAGGCATTTTGAAAAAATGGCTGCCACTTTAATATCTCAAACATTTCTATAATTCAAATCATGTGCGTTATGTTAACCATTCATGTGACACCACATGTCTTGGTTTTAATGGCTATAAGAGGTGCCATGAGGACAGCTGCTTGACTGAACGGGAGGCGTGCGAGCACAGTCCGGTGCGCAGGCTGACCGAGAGGCATGCAAGCTGTCCTCCAATGCGCGGGCTCACCGGGAAGCGTGCGAGTTGTAAGTTGCGCATGCTCACTGGGAAGAGAGCCCTTTTACTTTCATGGTCGCTCGCCTTGCTCGCATCCTCTCCATTAATGGTGCCCGAGCCATTGTTTAATACGGGCGGCCTTACTGTTCGCCTCCCATTCCCCTCCCTCTCGCGGACCTCTACCAACGCCATGGTGTAGAAGGATCATCTGCCACTAGTCTTCAAGTTTGGTGAAGTCGACTCCGAGCCTGAGGAGATAGAAAATAAGGAGGAATAGAGCCTCATGGACATGGCCCTGAACGAGCTGGCCGCGGCGGTTTCTGCCCCCGCTCCTGTCCCAGCTCCCATTCCGACACCCGTGCCAGGGACCATCCCCGTAGCATTGACGGGTTGGTCGCCGAGCATTATCGCAGAGCTGGAAGTCATGGACGTCAGCGAGGTCTCGCAGGCCCGCATGAGCTCATGTACATGCCAGCACAAGCGCCCATGCCTGTGCCCATATGCGCCCTCCACCCATTGCGGTGCTGGTCCCCGTGTGTTTGGCTGCACCCGCCACGCCCGTGCCCATGTGTGCGCCCCCTCAACGGCATGGGACGTCGACGTCGACCGCTACCTCTCAACGTCGCCAGTTGCCGTCCTCCCACGCCCCGCCCATCGATCGCACGACAACATGGTGTTTGTTTCCAAATCAAGAACATTTTGTGTTGCCTTGAAGACTTCAACAACGGTGTCCCGGAGGGCGACAACGACATCGACGGCGCGGCATGCCACCTCCGCCAGCGCCGAAAATAGTTTTTTTTGGGGGGGGGGGTTGATACTGTATCTCGATCATATGAATATAAATTCGTAGTGTGACTGAATCAAAGATATGGTTTGAACGAACTTGTGTTTTTCTCTCTTAATGTACATACTTATCAAACGATTTCATTTTGAAAAAAAATTCAATGGTTTTAAAATATAAAACACTCATCACAAACATTTTAGTTAGAACACCCGTATGCAAACCGACAGCTTCCCCAGGAAGCCAAGGGAAAATATGTCGAGCAGGATTTGTGCAGCTCTTGATCGCAAACGTTTTAGATAGAACACCCATATGCAAAGTGAGAGCTATGGTCCCCCCCCCTTAAGTCAAGGGAAAATTCGCAATGTAGGATTTGTGCATCTCTTCAAAGCAAATGGTTCGGATTGAATACGGTATGCAAAGCCATACTTCGGTGCTAAGCCAAGAGAAAATGTGTCGAGCAGGATTTGTACATCCCATCAATGCAAACGGTTGTTTTGGATGACCTGTGTGCAACCACGTACAAACAATTTGGTAAGATTTGCATCTGTCATATTGGGTATGTTTCCATTTGTCAAACTGGAAAGATTGACATTTGTTGATCTAGTAACATTGCCATTTGTCAACCTTGTAACACTGTGATTTGTCAAAATATGCAGCTAAAAATCACTAGCACTATCTAATTTTTGGAACTAAAATTCAGTAATTAAGCATAGATTTCATTCATAGATTAAGCAGTTGTTCTTTATACAAACAGTTCAACTCGACAGCTGAACTGACCAAACTTTTCCCCAATTGTTGCCAACCACGTACTGAAATAGCTAGTTCAACTATATATACTAGCTAATTTTAAGTACGTTGTACAGTTCCACCACATCTATAGTCAGATGAACTGAACAAAATAGCCCCTAAATACTACTACTACGGATGGGCTTTGTACTACTTCCGGCAGCCTCTCCTCTGCCAAGCGCGCTCAGTAAGAGGCAGAGGAGGAGGAGCCTACCGACGAGCTGGACAACTGCAATATGGTGCCTGCCGCTGCCGCACCTTCAGCGACGCTCACCTCGAACACCCTCTGTCGCTCCAGACGACCCCTCTCAAAGCGGTGGTTCTCCTTGTAGATCTCCTAATTCCTCGCCTCTGAGGTGGCGTGTGCCGCGGCCATGCGGCGGTAAATCTCTTTGTGTGCTCGACGAGGCGCTTAATGTCTACTACGCAATTTTATTCTTGTAGACACATGTTGGGCCTCCAAGCACAAAGTTTTGTAGGACAATAGTAATTTTCCCTCAAGTGGATGACCTAAGGTTTATCAATCCGTGGGAGGCGTAGGATGAAGATGGTCTCTCTCAAACAACCCTGCAACCAAATAATAATAAGTCTCTTGTGTCCCCAACACACCTAATACAATGGCAAATTGTATAGGTGCATTAGTTCGGCGAAGAGATGGTGATAAAAGTGTGATATGGATGGTAGAAATATTTTTTTATAATCTGAATAAATAAAAACGGCAAGGTAGCAAATAGTACACGCGCGCAAAAACGGTATTGCAATGCTTGAAAATGAGGCCTAGAGTCCGTACTTTCGCTAGTGCAATCTCTCAACAATGCTAATATAATTGGATCATATAACCATCCCTCAACGTGCAACGAAGAATCACTCCAAAGTTCCTATCTAGCGGAGAACATACGAAGAAATCATTTGTAGGGTACTAAACCACCTCGAAGCTATTCTTTCCGATCAATCTATCCAAGAGTTCGTACTAAAATAACACCAAATAATTTCATATTCATAATACTCAATCCAACACAAAGAACTTCAAAGAGTGCCCCAAGATTTCTACCGGAGAAACAAAGACAAGAACGTGCATCAACACCTATGCATAGACTACCCCAATGTCACCTCGGGAATCCGCGAGTTGAGTGCCAAAACACATATCAAGTGAATCAATATGATACCCCATTGTCACCATGAGTATTCATATGCAAGACATATATCAAGTGCTCTCAAATCCATAAAAGTATTCAATCCGATAACAACGAAATCTCGAAGGGAAAAACTCAATTCATCACAACAAGATACAGAGGGGAAACCACCATATGATCCGACTATATTAAGAAAGCCCGCGATACATCAAGATTGTGACATCTCAAGAACACGCGAGAGAGAGATATTAAACACGTAGCTACTGGTACAAACCCTCATCCCCAAGGGTGGACTACTCCCTCCTCATCATGGTGGCCACTGGGATGATGAAGATGGCCACCGCTGATGATATCCCCCTCCGGCAGAGTGCCAGAACGGGGTCTAGATTAGTTTTCGATGGCTACAGAGCCTTGTGGTGGTGGAACTTCTGATCTCAGGTTACCCCAAGGGTTTTTGGAATATTTGGAAATTTATAGGGCGAAGAGGGGGTGCAGGAGGCCACTGAGGTGGGCACTGAAGGAAATATGCCCTAGAGGCAATAATAAATTTGTTATTTATATTTCCTTATATCATGATAAATGTTTATTATTCATGCTAGAATTGTATTAACCAGAAACTTAGTACATGTGTGAATACATAGACAAACAGAGTGTCCCTAGTGTGCCTCTACTAGACTAGCTCGTTAACCAAAGATGGTTAAGTTTCCTAACCATAGACATGTGTTGTCATTTGATGAATGGGATCACATCATTAGAGAATGATGTGATGGACAAGACTCATCCATTAGCTTAGCATAATGATCGTTTAGTTTTATTGCTATTGCTTTCTTCATGACTTATACATGTTCCTCTGACTATGAGATTATGCAACTCCCGAATACCGGAGGAACACCTTGTGTGCTATCAAACATCACAAGTAACTGGGTGATTATAAAGATGATCTACAGGTGTCTCCGGTGGTGTTTGTTGAGTTGGCATAGATCGATATTAGGATTTGTCACTCCGTGTTTCGAAGAGGTATCTTTGGGCCCTCTCGGTAATTCTCATCACTATAAGCCTTGCAAGCAATGTGACTAATGAGTTAGTCGCGGTATGATGCATTACGGAACGAGTAAGGAGACTTTCCTGTAACGAGATTGAACTAGGTATGATGATACCGATGATTGAATCTTGGGCAAGTAACATACCGATGACAAAGGGAACAACGTATGTTGTTATGCGGTTTGACCGATAAAGATCTTCGTAGAATATGTAGGAGCCAATATGAGCATCCTGGTTCCGTTATTGGTTATTGATCATAGATGAGTCTCGGTCATGTCTACATAGTTCTCGAACCCGTAGGGTCCTCACGCTTAATGTTCAATAACGATTTGTATTATGAGTTATGTGATTTTGTCACACCCTAGCTAGTTATGCATTAGAGTGTTGCATCATGTTTACTCATTCATCAGAAACTTGAAATGGGGATGACAGAACCCCCAGTCCCCTCTGAAACCAACTAGGGTTTACTAAAATAATTTTTCAATGAACCTGAAATGCCCTTCTAAAATGCCCATCATTTTTGCCTTGGTTCAGAACCTCTGCCAAAAGTGGTGCACATTTTCCTAGGCCATCCTAGGGTTTTGAATTAAATCATAATTATTTGAATTTGGGCATTTAAAATTATATAAAATATTTAAATGCTCAAATATCTCCAAACTAAAATGTTTCATGTTGGAAATAATCCAACTATGGACCAGGAGTAGTTTGGTGATTTTTGGAGTTGCCTAGGTATTTTATTTAATTCAACAAAGTTGCAGTTATATGAAATAAAAACAGAAAACAGAAAAGAAAGGGGAAGACTTACCTGTGCGGCCCAGCCAGCTGGCCGGCCCAGCCAGCAACCGACCCAGCCCAGCACTGTAGCTCCCCGTCGTCTTCCTCCCCTCGCCCCGAAGCTGCTGCGTGCTCGCGCGCGCGCGGCCGCGCGGCCACCTCCTGCTTGCCGACGCCCTCCTGGCCGCGTGGACGACGCCCGCAGCCCGTCCCGATTCCCCCTGCTCTCTCTCACTCTCCCCGGCTCTCTCCTTCCTCTCCCTCACTCTCTCTCTCTCACGGCCGAAGCTCACCGTCGCCGCCGTTCGCCTTAGCCACCGTCTCCGACCACCCCTCGCTTCCCCGACCAGCTCAGAAGCTCCGCCTCGACTCCTTCTTCCTCCCCACCGCTCCACGGGTCCCCGGAAGCCCTGCATCGCCGCCACGTCGCCGTTCCCCTCTTCGGACTCCGACCACCGTCGCCGTCAAATTCGTCGTCTCCGACGCGTCCCCGAGCCCGCTTCGACGCCCACTGCAACCGCGGTGAGCTACGCCACCGTTTCCCCCTTCTCCCCTGCTCTCTCCCGACCCCTAGGCCCTAGCCCCACCG
>NC_041390.1:381461510-381473781 GCF_002162155.2 Triticum dicoccoides | reverse complement strand
CCCCGGCTCTCTCCTTCCTCTCCCTCACTCTCTCTCTCTCACGGCCGAAGCTCACCGTCGCCGCCGTTCGCCTTAGCCACCGTCTCCGACCACCCCTCGCTTCCCCGACCAGCTCAGAAGCTCCGCCTCGACTCCTTCTTCCTCCCCACCGCTCCACGGGTCCCCGGAAGCCCTGCATCGCCGCCACGTCGCCGTTCCCCTCTTCGGACTCCGACCACCGTCGCCGTCAAATTCGTCGTCTCCGACGCGTCCCCGAGCCCGCTTCGACGCCCACTGCAACCGCGGTGAGCTACGCCACCGTTTCCCCCTTCTCCCCTGCTCTCTCCCGACCCCTAGGCCCTAGCCCCACCGCGGCCGAAAGCTTCACGCCGCCGGCGATGTCGCCGTCGTGGCCACGATCGCCGTAGCGCCCAACCGAGCACGCCATCGTGCTCCACATCTCACTAGGAGCACGTAGCACGCTCCAACCCCCCCCTAACACCCTGCAACACCGTTCCCGTGCACAACCGAACCCCGGCCGCCGCAGCCGAGCTCGCCGCCGTCGACTCCGGCCACCCCGACCCCAACGGACTCCGCCAAGAGCCGCGGGTCGTCCTCAGCTTCACTCCGGTGGCCTCCGCGGTTCATTTGGTGGCCGAAACGACCAAAACCACTATCGCCGCCGCACTGATGGTCGCCGCCGGCCAGAACTCCGGCGAGCTGACATGGCCTAGTTAATTAGCCACTAAACCACCACCTACTGACGCTGACAAGTGGGCCCCAGGGCTTAGTCAAAGCTAACCAGCCCGGGTCAACACGGGATTAGCCCCTGTGTCACTGACGTGTGGACCCCACACGTCAGGTTTGACCCGAGCCAGCCCTGTTGACCTGCTGATGTCACTGTGACGTCAGGCTGACGCAGTAAATGATATTTCTGGATTTAAATTAAATCAGGAAATTCCAGAATATTAATTAAACTTCAAAAAATTCATAACTTTTATTCTGTAACTCCAAATTGGACAAATTATATATGAAAAATGATCAGAAAAATCCAATCTATCCATCTGTACTATTTTCATGCATGATCCAACAAGTTAAATGGATGTTTTAATCAGAACAAGGAAAAGCACTTTAAAAGGCCATATTTGAAATTGAAATTTGAATCTTTGATTCAAATTTGTTCAAACCCTTCTGGCTTTAGTTGCATTAGCCCAACACACTCATATTGCCATGTTTCATGCATGCATCATATTGTTGCACATTGTTTGGTGATGCCTGTGTATCGTTATCCTTTACGACAGGATCTGTCCCCGAGGAGTACCGTGACTACCCTAACGAAGAACCGTATCCGTGCATCGAACCATCAGGCAAGCAACCAACCATTTGATCATATCGATACAATCCCATGTTCTCGCTCTTGCTCTCTTTTACTGCATTAAGACAACGCGATTCAAACTGCTGTGTGCTACGGTAGTTGAACCCATTTCCTCTGCATGACCTGTCATTGCCACAGTAACTAGATGAAACCCACTAGCATGTGTAGGAGTTGATTGAGCCATATGTATGTGTTGTTCCTACCTTGCTATGCCTGCTATGCTTAGAGTCGTGTCAGGTCTGGTTCATCTGGGTGATGGGCTAGAGTGAAATGATTATGTCGGTAATGAGAGTGGTGTGGTGAACACGATTTGGTAAAGGTATCGATGAGAGGCCATGTAGGAGTACATGGTGGGTTTTTTCATTGAAGCCGACCTTAAGCACTGAGATCTGTATGCGTGATTTAAGATACAGCTACTACCATGCATTGGGCCCTGAAATATGACCCCGCTCGACTTCTTATTCACCCTAGCTCTCTGTCCAGGAGTTGCAAGTAGTTTCTGGTGTTTGTAGCCTACTGGAGGCCGTGGACAGCGCTGACCGTAGGGGTGGGCTGTGATGCGGTAGGTACGTGGCCGGGTGTACCGAATACCCGTTAGGTATCTCGGGAATCCTGTTCACATCGTTCGGGGCCGTATGGGAAACCTCGGCCGGACTCCCTGCGGATGGAACCTGAATAGGCGATAAACCTGGACTAGAGGCTTAAGTGTTTAGGTAGGTCGTGGTCTACACCCACGTCGGCTTTCGCTTGAAGTCTGCCGAGCACATGTCGTGTGCAGACGCTAAGTGGTGGAAACATGTATGAAGAAGTACACCCCTGCAGGGTTATCATAATCTATTCGAATAGCCGCGTCCGCGGTAAAGGACTACTTGGTTGCCTATACAGTTCATAGACAAGTAAATGGAAACTGTTAAAAGCCTCAAGATAAGTGTGAGTGCCGAGGATGGCTCTTCCGTAGGAAGACGGAGGCGAATCCTCGGTAGTGTATTGAAGTGGTGAGTAGTGGACTCGTGTGCGCAAAACCATTTCAAGTTGGAGTATCGTAGGATAGTCTAGCCAAGAGTCAAAGCTGGCTTGCTGCAATAACTCCACCAACCCTTCTTGATAATATGCATGTATGTAGGTTCTGATGTAAGTCTTGATGAGTACCTTTGTACTCATGTTGCTATAATCTACATTTTTACAGAAGACGTTGCAACCCCTTCTGATGGGTTCTATGTAGACGTTGACATCAACGAGTAGGCTAAAGACCCAGGTGGTGACCCTGAGCTTGTGAAGGACCACGTAGTATAGCTAGGCTTTCCAAGCCTCTTTTATTTTATTAGTTGTCTGTACTCAGACAAGTTACTTCCGCTGCTGGTTTGTATGACTGTATGACTTGTATGTTGGGTCGTGAGACCCGTACCTTTGTGTATGTTATGTATGGCTCTCTGAGCCTTAAATAAAGTACTTGTGTCGTAGAGTCATGTTGTGATGCTTCGTTGTATTTGCACATATCGAGCATATTGTGTGTATGATTGAAATGCTTGGTATGTGTGGGATCTGACTATCTAGTTGTTTATCTTTAGTAGCCTCTCTTACCGGGAAATGTCTCCTAGAGTTACCGCTGAGCCATGGTAGCTTGCTACTGCTCTGGAACACTTAGGCTGGCCGGCATGTGTCCTTCTTCGTTCCTGTGTCTGTCCCTTCGGGGAAATGTCACGCTTTGAGTACCGGAGTCCTGTTAGCCCGCTACAGCCCGGTTTACCGGAGTCCTGCTAGCCCAGTGCTACAGCCCGGACCCACTTGCTGATGACCGACACGTTCGAAGCTGGGTCATGGATGCCTGTCCCTGTAAGTCTGTGCCACTTTGGGTTTACGACTAGTCATGTCAGCCCGGGCTCTTTATCATATGGATGCTAGCGACACTTTCATATACGCGAGCCAAAAGGCGCAAACGGTCCCGGGAAAAGGTAAGACGACACCCGTGGGGATACCGTGCGTGAGGCCGCAAAGTGATATGAGGTGTTACCAGCTAGATCGATGTGACATCGAGTCGGGGTCCTGACAGATTTGATGACCGAAGTTTGTTCGGAGTCTCGGATGAGATCACGGACATGACGAGGAGTCTTGAAATGGTCGAGACATAAAGATTTATATAGTGGATGATGTTATTCGGACACCGAATGAGTTCCGAGAGGTACCGAATAACTATCGGAGTGCCGGAGGGTTATCAAAACCCCTGGGGAAAACTAATGGGCCTTCATGGGCCTTAGCGGGGAGAGAGAAGGGCCACAAGGGGTTGGCCGCGCGCTCCCCCTCCTTGGGTCCGAATTGGACTAGGGGAAGGGGGCGGCGCCCCCCTTTCCTTCCCTTCCCCCTCTCCCTTCCTTCTTCCACCTTCCTCCAGGTGGAATCCTACTAGGACTTGGAGTCCTAGTAGAACTCCTCTCTCGTGGTGCGCCCTACAAGGGCCAGCCGGCCTCCCCCTCCCCTCCTTTATATACGGGGGCAGGGGGCACCCTAGAACACACAAGTTTTCTCTTAACCGTGTGCGGTGCCCCCCTCCACAGTTACACATCTCGGTCATATAGTCGTAGTGCTTAGGCGAAGCCCTACGCCGGTAACTTCATCATCACCGTCACCACGCCGTCGTGCTGACGGAACTCTCCCTCATCCTCAATTGGATCAAGAGCTCGAGGGACGTCATCGAGATGAACGTGTGCTGAACGCAGAGGTGTCGTACGTTCGGTGCTTGGATCGGTTGGATCGCGAAGACGATCGACTACATCAACCGTGTTACTAAACGCTTCCGCTTTCGGTCTATGAGGGTACATGGACACACTCTCCCCCTCATTGCTATGCATCTCCTAGATAGATCTTGCGTGATCGTAGGAATTTTTTTTGGAATACTACGTTCCCCAACAGTGGCATTTGAGCCAGGTTTTTATGCGTAGATGTTATATGCACGGGTAGAACACAATGAGTTGTGGGCGATAATATCCATACTGCTTACCAGCAATGTCTTACTTTGATTCGGCGGTATTGTTGGATGAAGCGGCCTAGACCGACATTACATGACCGCGTTCATGAGACTGGTTCTACCGACGTGCTTTGCACACAGGTGGCTAGTGGGTGTCTATTTCTCCAACTTTAGTTGAATCGAGTTTGACTATGCCCGGTCCTCATTGAAGGTTAAAACAGCACACTTGACAAAAAATCATTTTAGTTTTGATGCGTAGGTAAGAATGGTTCTTGCTAGAAGCCCGTAGTAGCCACGTAAAACTTGCAACAACAAAGTAGAGGATGCCTAACTTGTTTTTGCAGGGCATGTTGTGATGTGATATGGTCAAGACGTGATGAGATATAAATTGTTGTATGAGATGATCATGTTTTGTAGAAGTTATCGGCAACTGGCAGGAGCCTTATGGTTGTCGCTTTATTGTATGAAATGCAATTGCCATGCAATTGCTTTACTTTATCACTAAGCGGTAGCGATAGTCGTAGAAGAAATAGTTGGTGAGACGAAAACGATGCTACGATGGAGATCAAGGTGTCAAGCCGGTGACGACGGTGATCATGACGGTGCTTTGGAGATGGAGATCAAAGGCACAAGATGATGATGGCCATATCATATCACTTATTTTGATTGCATGTGATGTTTATCCTTTATGCATCTTATTTTGCTTAGTACGGTGGTAGCATTATAAGATGATCTCTCATTAAATTTCAAGGTATAAGTGTTCTCCCTGAGTATGCACTGTTGCTATAGTTTGTCGTGCTGAGACATTACATGATGATCGGGTGTGATAAGCTCTATGTTCACATACAACGGGTGCAAGCCAGTTTTGCACACGCAGAATACTCAGGTTAAACTACGAGCCTAGCATATGCAGATATGGCCTTGGTACACTGAGACCGAAAGGTCGAGCGTGAATCATATAGTAGATATGATCAACATAGTGATGTTCACCATTGAAAACTACTCCATCTCACGTGATGATCGGACATGGTTTAGTTGATATGGATCACGTGATCATTTAGATGACTAGAGGGATGTCTATCTAAGTGGGAGTTCTTAAGTAATATGATTCATTGAACTTTAATTTATCATGAACTTAGTACCTGAGAGTATTTTGCATGTCTATGTTGTTGTAGATCAATGGCCCGTGCTACCGTTCCCTTAAATGTTAATGTGTTCCTAGAGAAAGCTAAGTTGAAAGATGGTGGCAGCAACTACACGGACTAGGTCCGTAACTCGAGGATTATCCTCATTGCTGCACAGAAGAATTACGTCCTGAAAGCACCGCTAGGTGTACCACCCACGCCAGCAACTGCAGACATTGTGAATGTCTGGCAGTCGCGTGTTGATGACTACTCGATAGTTTAGTGTGCCATGTTTTACGGCTTAGAACCGGGACTTCAACGACGTTTTAAATGTCATGGAGCATATGAGATGTTCCAGGAGTTGAAGTTAACATTTCAAGCAAATGCCCGGACTGAGAGATATGAAATCTCCAATAAGTTCTACGGCTGCAAGATGGAGGAGAATAGTTCTGTTAGTGAACATATACTCAGAATGTATGGGTACCACAACCACTTGACTCAAATGGGAATTAATCTTCCTGATGATAGTGTCATTGACATAGTTCTTCAATCACTGCCACCAAGCTACAAAAGCTTCATGATGAACTATAATATGCAAGGAATGGCTAAGACAATTCCTGAGCTCTTCGCGATGCTAAAGGTTGCGGAGGTAAAAATCAAGAAGGAGCATCAAGTGTTGATGATTAACAAGACCAGTAGTTTCAAGAAAAAGGGCAAAGGGAAGAAGGGGAACTTCAAGAAGAACGGCAAGCAAGATGCTGCTCAAGTGAAGAAGCCCAAGTCTGGACCTAAGCCTGAGACTGAGTGCTTCTACTGCAAAGGGACTGGTCACTGGAAGCGGAACTACCCCAAGTATTTGACGGATAAGAAGGATGGCAAAGTGAAAGGTATATTTGATATACATGTTATTGATGTGTACCTTACTAATGCTCGTAGTAGCGCCTGGGTATTTGATACTGGTTCTGTTGCTAATATTTGCAACTCAAAACAGGGGCTATAGATTAAACAAAGATTGGCTAAGGACGAGGGGACGATGCGCGTGGGAAATGGTTCCAAAGTCGATGTGATCATCGTCGGCACGCTACCTCTACATCTACCTTCGGGATTAGTTTTAGACCTAAATAATTTTTATTTGGTGCCAGTGTTAAGCATGAACATTATATCTGGATCTTGTTTGATGCGAGACGGTTATTCATTTAAATCATAGAATAACAGTTGTTCTATTTATATGAGTAATATCTTTTATGGTCATGCACCCTTGATGAGTGGTCTATTTTTGTTGAATCTCGATAGTAGTGATACACATATTCATAGTATTGAAGCCAAAAGATATAAGTTTAATAATGATAGTGCAACTTATTTGTGGCACTGCCGTTTAGGTCGTATTGGTATAAAGCGCATGAAGAAACTCCATGCTGATGGGCTTTTGGAATCACTTGATGCTTGCGAACCATGCCTCATGGGCAAGATGTCTGCCTCTGTTCTCCGGAACAATGGAGCGAGCAAGTGACTTATTGGAAATAATACATACTGGTGTATGCGGTCCGATGAGTGTTGAGGCTCGCGGTGGGTATCATTATTTTCTGACCTTCACAGATGATTTGAGCAGATGTGGGTATATTTACTTGATGAAACATAAGTCTAAAACATTTGAGAAGTTTAAAGAATTTTAGAGTGAAGTGGAAAATCATCGTAACAAGAAAATAAAGTTTCTACGATCTGATCGTGGAGGTGAATATTTGAGTTATGAGCTTGGTCTTCATTTGAAACAATGCGGAATAGTTTCGCAACTCACACCACTTGGAACACCATAGCGTAATGGTGTGTCCGAACATCGTAACCACACTTTATTAGATATGGTGAGATCTATGATGTCCCTTACTGACTTACCGCTATTGTTTTGGGGTTATGCTTTAGAGACAGTTGCATTCATGTTAAATAGGGCACCATCTAAATCCGTTGAGACGACACCATATGAATTGTGGTTTGGCAAGAAACCCAAGTTGTCATTTCTTAAATATTGGGGTTGCGATGCTTATGTGAAAAAGCTTCAACCTGATAAGCTTGAACCCAAATCAGAGAAATGTGTCTTCATAGCATACCCAAAGGAGATTGTTGGGTACACCTTCTATCACAGATCCGAAGGCAAGATATTCGTTGCTAAGAATGGATCCTTTCTAGAGAAGGAGTTTCTCTCAAAAGAAGTAAGTGGAAGGAAAGTAGAACTTGATGAGCTAATTGTACCTGCTCCCTTATTGGAAAGTAGTTCATCAGAGGAATCAGTTCCAGTGATTCCTACACCAATTAGTGAGGAAGCTAATGATAATGATCCTGAAACTTCTGATCAAGTTACTACCGAACCTCATAGGTCAACCGGAGTCAGGTCCGCACCAGAGTGGTACGATAATCCTGTTCTGGAGGTCATGTTACTTGACCCTGACGAACCTACGAACTATGAGGAAGCGATGATGAGCCCAGATTCCGCAAAATGGCTAGAGGCCATGAAATCTGAGATGGGATCCATGTATGAGAACAAAGTGTGGACTTCGGTTGACTTGCCCGATGATCGTCAAGCCGTAGAGTATAAATGGATCTTTAGGAAGAAGACTGACGCTGACGGTAATGTTACTGTCTAAAATCTCGACTTGTTGCGAAAGGTTTTCGACAAGTTCAAGGAGTTGACTATGATGAGACCTTCTCACCCGTAGCGATGCTTAAATCAGTCCAAATCATGTTAGTAATTGCCACATTTTATGATTATGAAATTCGACAAATGGATGTCAAAACTGCATTCCTTAATGGATATCTTAAGGAAGAGTTGTATATGATGCAACCAGAAGGTTATGTCAATCCTAAAGGTGCTAACAAAGTGTGCAAGCTCCAACGATCCATTTATGCTTTGATCACACTATCAAAGCTTCTCGGAGTTGGAATATACGCTTTGATAGTGTGATCAAAGCATATGGTTTTATACAGACTTTTGGAGAAGCCTGTATTTACAAGAAAGTGAGTGGGAGCTCTGTAGCATTTCTGATATTATATGTGGATGACATATTGTTGATCGAAAATGATACTGAATTTCTGGATAGCATAAAAGGATACTTGAATAAGAAATTTTCAATGAAATACCTCGGTGAAGCTGCTTATATATTGGGCACCAAGATCTATAGAGATAGATCAAGACGCTTAATTGGAATTTCACAAAGCACATATCTTGATAAATTTTTAAAGAAGTTCAAAATGGATCAGTCAAACAAAGGGTTCTTGCCTGTGTTACAAGGTGTGAAGTTGAGTCAGACTCGATGTCCGACTACTACAGAAGATAGAGAGAAAATGAAAGTCATTCACTATGCCTCAGCCATAGGTTCTATCATGTATGCAATGTCGTGTACGAGACCTGATGTGTGCCTTGCTATTAGTTTAGCAGGGAGGTACCAAAGTAATCCAGGAGTGGATCACTGGACAGCAGTCAAGAACAACCTGAAATACCTGAAAAGGACTAAGGATATGTTTCTCAATTATGGAGGTGACAAAGAGCTCATCGTAAATGGTTACGTCGATGCAAGCTTTGACACTGACCCAGATGACTCTAACTCACAAACCGGATACATATTTATATTGAATGGTGGATCTCTCAGTTGGTGTAGTTCCAAGCAGAGCTACGTGGCGGGATCTAGTGTGAAGCAGAGTACATAGCTGCTTCGGAAGCGGCAAATGAAGGAGTCTGGATGAAGGAGTTCATATCCAATCTAGGTGTAATACCAAATACATCGGGTCCAATGAAAATCTTTTGTGACAATACTGGTGCAATTGCCTTGGCAAAGGAATCCAGATTTCACAAGAGAACCAAGCACATCAGGAGACGCTTCAATTCCATCCGTGATCAAGTCAAGGAGGGAGACATAGAGATTTGCAAGATACATATGGATCTGAGTGTTGCAGACCCATTGACTAATCCTCTCTCATGAGCAAAACATGATCAGCACCAAGACTCCATGGGTGTTAGAATCATTACTATGTAATCTAGATTATTGACTCTACTGCAAGTGGGAGACTAAAGGAAATATGCCCTAGAGGCAATAATAAAGTTGTTATTTATATTTCCTTATATCATGATAAATTTTTATTATTCATGCTAGAATTGTATTAACCGGAAACTTGGTACATGTGTGAATACATAGACAAATAGAGTGTCCCTAGTGTGCCTTTACTAGACTAGCTCGTTAATCAAAGATGGTTAAGTTTCCTAACCATAGACATGTGTTTTCATTTGATAAACGGGATCGCATCATTAGAGAATGATGTGATGGACAAGACCCATCCGTTAGCTTAGCATAATGATCGTTTAGTTTTATTGCTATTGCTTTCTTCATGACTTATACATGTTCCTCTGACTATGAGATTATGCAACTCCCGAATACCGGAGGAACACCTTGTGTGCTATCAAACATCACAATGTAACTGGGTGATCATAAACATGCTCTACAGGTGTCTCCGATGGTGTTTGTTGAGTTGGCATAGATCAAGATTAGGATTTGTCACTCCGTGTTTCGGAGAGGTATCTCTGGGCCCTCTCGATAGTGCTCATCACTATAAGCCTTGCAAGCAATGTGGCTAATGAGTTAGTTGTGGGATGATGCATTACGGAACAAGTAAAGAGACTTGATGGTAACGAGATTGAACTAGGTATGATGATACCAACGATCGAATCTCGGGAAAGTAACATACCGATGACAAAGGGAACAACGTATGTTGTTATGCGGTTTGACCGACATAGCTCTTCGTTGAACATGTAGGAGCCAATATGAGCATCCAGGTTCTGCTATTGGTTATTGATCGGAGATGAGTCTTGGTCATGTCTACATAGTTCTCGAACCCGTAGGGTCCGCACGCTTAATGTTTGATGACGATTTGTATTATGAGTTATGTGATTTGATGACCGAAGTTTGTTCGGAGTCCTGGATGAGATCACAGACATGATGAGGAGTCTCGAAATGGTCGAGACATAAAGACTGATATATTGGACAATGTTATTCGGACTCCGGATGAGTTCCAAGAGGTACCAGATAACTATCGGAGTGCGGAGGGTTATCGGAACCCCCCAGGGAAAACTAATGGGCCTTTATGGGCCTTACTGGGGAGAGAGAAGGGCCACACCGGGCTGGCCGTGTGCTCCCCTCCTTGGGTCCAAATTGGACTAGGGGAAGGGGGCGGCGCCCCCCTTTCCTTCCCTTCCCCCTCTCCCTTCCTTATCCCCCTTCCTCCAGGTGGAATCCTACTAGGACTTGGAGTCCTAGTAGGACGCCTCTCTCCTGGCACGCCCTACAGGGGCCAGACGGCCTCCCCTGCCCTCCTTTATATACGGGGGCAGGGGGCATCCTAGAACACACAAGTTTCCTCTTAACCGTGTGCGGTGCCCCCCTCCACAGTTAGACACCTCGGTCATATCGTCGTAGAGCTTTAGGCGAAGCCCTGCGCCAGTAACTTCAACATCACCATCGCCACGCCGTCGTGCTGACAGAACTCTCCCTCGTCCTCAAGTGGATCAAGAGCTCGAGGGACGTCATCGAGCTGAACGTGTGCTGAACGCGGAGGTGCCGTACGTTCGGTGCTTGGATTGGTTGGATCGTGTAGACGATGGACTACATCAACCGCGTTACTAAACGCTTCCTCTTTCAGTCTACGAGGGTACATGGACACACTCTCCCCGCTCGTTGCTATGCATCTCCTAGATAGATCTTGCGTGATCTTAGGATTTTTTTTAAATAATACGTTTCCCAACAGGCACAACCCACCTCGGCGCGCCTGGGCCTCCAGGGGCACCCTGGTATGTTGTACCCCCCTCGGGGCACCCCCCAAGTGTTGCTCTGGCCCACTGGTGGTCTTTTGGTCCATAAAAAGATCCACAAAAAGTTTCACAGTGTTTGGACTCCGTTTGATATTGATTTCCTGCAATATAAAAAACAAGCAAAAAACAGCAACTAGCACTAGGCACTGGGTCAATAGGTTAGTCCCAAAAAATGATATAAAGTTGCTATAAAATGTTTGTAAAACATCCAAGAATGATAATATAACAGCATGAATTCTTCATAAATTATAGATATGTTGGAGACGTATCAGTGCTCCTCCTCCTCCAGAAGGAACTCGATGTAGCCCGCAAGGTCGCTGACGCATGTGTGGGCCTCCACCTCCGGCTCCCGCCTTCGGGTGGCTGTGGCCGAGCGGGTGATGACCCCAGTGGTCGATGGTAGGCTGGCGGCCACGGCAGCCGACGATGGGGTGGCGGCCGTGACCACCACCTCCCGCCTTCGGGTCGTGGTGGCGGAGCGGGTGACGGCCACGGCGGTCGGCAGTGGGATGGAAGCCACGACGGCCACCTCCCGCCTTCGGGCCGGGGCAGCAGAGCGGGCGATGGCCCTGGCTTTCGACGGTGGTGTGGTGGCAATGGCGGCCGGCTACAGCTGCCGACGGGCAGTGGCGGCGGAGCATGTGGTGGTGTTCCGCGCACACCCAACAGGGACGCCACGCGCACTACACTGCGCCGGGGATTGCACCGCCGCTGCGGTGTAGCCTCCCAGCTGGAGATGTCCTCTGATGATGGCGGAGTGGCTGAGCAATGACGACAGACCAGTGCCATTGGCGATTGTGGGAGAAGCAGAAGAGATAAGCTACAGGGAGGGAGGGGAAAATGTGACGCAAGACTTGCTGGCCATGAGGGTTATATAGCAGGCCGGTAAGCATTGGGATTTTGGGGGATTTCACCGAGTCGGGCGGGAAGCTTGCGCGGGAACCTGCGAGGTTGCGCGGGAATAGGCTCACCGACGATTCATT
>NC_041390.1:381427986-381461199 GCF_002162155.2 Triticum dicoccoides | reverse complement strand
GGTAAGCCGTCTGCGGCAGCGGAGTACAAGACGTGTGAGAGGAGGATGAAAGGCCACGTACACATACGGTTAATAAAAAATGTTTGTGATTTAATTACCTACTATACCCCCATCCTGGTTTATAAGTAGGATTTAACTAATAAAATACGAATGCATGTCACCAAATATTATATAGTTGGATTCGTATTTGAACATACTTTCCAATTATATAATTTTTATAACATGCATTAACATTTTTTGGTTAAATTTAAGGGCAAAGTATGGCACTGAATATAAAGGGGACTATAGACCAAGACGGAGGTAGTAGGACACGACCGCTCTCTACGCAGCGACGCAATTGTCGGCCGGCTTGTAGGCAACCATTTCCTGCGTGTTCAACTACTCTATGCGTGTGGTTGCTTGCGGTTGAGGCGGTCGGGGCGTGCTCTGCTCGTGTCCCGCCGTGGGCGCTCTGCTCTCACGTCCCTCCGGGTGCTCTTCCCTCGTCCCTCCACGCGCACTGCCAGTGTTTGAGGCCGACGCACGATCACGCATGTTCGTGTGCATGCGGTTGCGCTTGGCGCGGCACGATGATGCAGTTACCCGCTGCAAAAGCTGCCATGCAGACGCGCCGAGAATCCAGGCCACTCAGCCCCCATTTATTCTTACAGCCATTTACGTTCATCTCTCATGTCACACGACACAATAAGCACACCCACGTGAGGGGGAAGGCCCTCTCGGTGGTGTACACGAACGATCCGGTCTCGGTGGATAGCTCCATCCAAACTATGGGGAAGTTCCTTGCCGAGGACAAGTACCAATTGGTCGGCTTCGACCTCGAGTACACCATCGGTCGTGCCGGGCACGATCAGAAGGTTGTCGTCGCCCAGTTGTGCGTGCGACATGACGTCCTCGTCTACCACTACCACCTGGCCACAAGGCCTTGCGAGCATTTCTCTAGGTTTATCGAGAGCTCCGACTACAGTTTCGCTACGGTGGACACCACCAACGATCTAAAAGCGCTCAAGGTTTCGGGCTTGAAATGCCCGAATCTTGTCAACATCTAGGACCACTACAAGTTCTGGGGCAGCGAAAACAACAAACTGAACTCCCTAGTTGACCTCGCCTCGGCCATCATCGACCCCTACTAAATGAAGATGAAGGATGAGAGCTAGAAGGACGAGAACACCTTGCACAGTGTCTAGATGAAAAACATGTCAAGTACGCGGCCAAGGATGTGTACACAAGCTACGAGATGTATGATACGTCCATTTTGCATCATGCTTTTATATCGATATTTATTGCATTATGGGTTGTTATTACACATTATGTCACAATACTTATGCCTATTCTCTCTTATTTTACAAGGTTTACATAAAGAGGGAGAATGCCGGCAGCTGGAATTCTGGGCCGGGAAAGGAGCAAATATTGGAGACCTATTCTGCACAGCTCCAAAAGTCCTGAAACTTCACGGAAGTCAATTTCAGAATATATAAAAAATAATGAGCGCAAGAAGTTCACCAGTGGGGGCACACCCTGCCCACAAGGGTGGGGGCGCGCCCTACCCCCCTGGGCGCGCCCCCCTACCTCGTGGGCCCCCTGGTGGCCCTCCGATGGCCATCTTCTGCTATATGGAGTCTTTCGATGAGGAAAAAATCATAAGCCATCTTTCCGGACGAGACTCCGCTGCCACGAGGCGGAACCTTGGCGGAACCAATCTAGGGCTCTGGCGGAGCTGTTCTGCCGGGGAAACTTCCCTCCGGAAGAGGGAAATCATCGCCATCGTCATCACCAACGCTCCTCTCATCGGGAGAGGGCAATCTCCATCAACATCTTCACCAGCACCATCTCCTCTCAAAACCCTAGTTTATCTCTTGTATCCAATTCTTGTCTCCAAGTCCGGCATTGGTACCTATGGGTTGCTAGTAGTGTTAATTACTCCTTGTAGTTGATGCTAGTTGGTTTATTTGGTGGAAGATCACATGTTCAGATCATATATGCATATTAATACCCCTCTGATTATGAACATGAATATGCTTTGTGAGTAGTTACGTTTGTTCCTGAGGACATGGGAGAAGTCTTGCTATCAGTAGTCATGTGAATTTGGTATTCGTTCGATATTTTGATGAGATGTATGTTGTCTCTCCTCTAGTGGTGTTATGTGAACGTCGACTACATAACACTTCACCATTATTTCGGCCTAGAGGAAGGCATTGGGAAGTAATAAGTAGATGATGGGTTGCTAGAGTGACAGAAACTTAAACCCTAGTTTATGCGTTGCTTCGTAAGGGGCTGATTTGGATCCATATGTCTCATGCTATGGTTAGGTTTACCTTAATACTTTTGTTGTAGTTGCGGATGCTTGAAATAGAGGTTAATCATAAGTGGGATGCTTGTCCAAGTAAGGGCAGCACCCAAGCACTGGTCCACCCACATACCAAATTATCAAAGTACCAAACGCGAATGATATGATCGTGATGAAAACTAGCTTGACGATATTCCCATGTGTCCTCGGGAGCGCTTTACATCATATAAGAGTTTGTCCAGGCTTGTCCTTTGCTACAAAAAGGATTATGCCATCTTGCTGCACTTTATTTACTTTTGTTACTTGTTGCTCGTTACAAATTATCCTATCACAAAACTATCTGTTACCTATTATTTCAGTGCTTGCAGAGAATACTTTGCTGAAAACCGCTTATCATTTCCTTCTGCTCCTCGTTGGGTTCGACACTCTTACTTATCGAAAGAACTACGATAGATCCCCTATACTTGTGGGTCATCAAGACTCTTTTCTGGCGCCGTTGCCGGGGAGTGAAGCGCCTTTGGTAGGTGGAATTTGGTAAGGAAAAATTTACATAGTGTGCTGAAATTTACTGTCACTTGTTACTATGGAAAGTAATCCTCCGAGGGGCTTGTTCGGGGTATCTTCACCCCGAGCAGTAGAGCAAAGATTTGCTCCTCAACCTACTCAACCTACTGAACCTACTAAAAATGAAAATGTGTGCTTCGAAATTCCTTTCTGGTATGTTAGAAAAACTGCTAGCTAATCCTTTTGCAAGAGATGGAACAAAGCATCCTGATGAGCACCTAATATATGTGGATGAAGTTTGTGGATTATTTAAGCTTGCAGGTGTGCCTGGAGATGTTATTAAGAAGAAGGTATTCCCTTTATCTTTGAAGGGAGATGCATCGACATGGTATAGGCTATGTGATGATATGGGGTCATGGAACTACAAACGATTGAAATTGGAATTTCATGAGAAGTTCTATCCTATGCATCTTGTTCATCGTGATCGCAATTATATATATATAAGTTTTGGCCTCGCGAAGGAGAAAGCATCGCTCAAGCTTGGGGGAGGCTTAAATCAATGTTATATTCATGCCCCAATCATGAGCTCTCAAGAGAAATGATTATTTAAAATTTATATTCTCGGCTTTCTGATAACAATTGCACCATGCTCGATACTTCTTGTGCTGGCTCTTTTATGACGAAGACTATTGAATTCAAATGGGATTTATTGGAAAGAATTAAACGCAACTTTGAAGATTGGGACCTCGACAAAGGTAAGGAGTCAGGCATGACACCTAAGTTTGATTGTGTTAAATCTTTTATGGTCACCGATGTTTTCCGTAAATTTAGCCCTAAATATGGACTTGACTATGAGATAGTAGCTTCTTTCTGTGAATCTTTTGCTACTCATGTTGATCTCCCTAGGGAGAAGTGGTTTAAATATCATCCTCCCATAGAAGTAAAAGTAGTTGCACCCATTAAAGTTGAAGAAAAGACTATCACTTATAATGATCCTATTGTTCCTACTTCTTATGTTGAGAAACCACCTTTCCCTGTTAGGATAAAGGATCATGCTAAAGCTTCAACTGTGGTTCATAAAAGCAATATTAGAACCTATACACCTCCTGAGCAAGTTAAAGTTGAACCTAATATTGCTATTGTTAAATATCTCTTGTCTGATAATATTGATGGGCATGTCATTTATTTCTATGACAAAACTGCTAGAATTGCTAAACCTTGTTCTAAAGATAAACCTAGACCTGTGGTAGGCATGCCTGTTGTTTCTATTAAAATAGGAGATCGTTGTTATCATGGCTTATGTGATATGGGTGCTAGTGCTAGTGCAATACCTATTGACCTATATAGAGAAATTATGCATGATATTGCACCTGTTGAGTTAGAAGATATTGATGTCACAATTAAAATTGCCAATAGAGATACTATTTCACCAATGGGAATTGTTAGAGATGTTGAAGTCTTGTGGGGGAAAACTAAATATCCTGCTGATTTTCTTGTTCTTGGTTCCCCACAAGATAGCTTTTGTCCCATTATATTTGGTAGACCCTTCTTGAACACAGTTAATGCTAAGATAGATTGCAAAAAGGATGTTGTTACTATTGTTTTAGATGATATGTCTCATGAATTTAATTTCTCTAAATTTCGTAAACAACACCGTGAAGAGGAATTGCCTAGTAAAGATGAAATTATTGGTCTTGCTTCTATTGTCGTGCCTCCTAGTGATCCTTTAGAACAATATTTGCTAGACCATGAAAATGATATGTTTATGAATGAAAGAAGGGAAATAGATGAAGTATTCTTTAAACAGGAACCCATCCTGAACACAATTTGCCTGTTGAAATCCTAGGGGATCCTCCTCCACCCAAGGGTGATCCCGTGTTTGAGCTTAAACCGTTACCTAATACTCTTAAATATGCTTATCTTGATGAGAAAAAGATATATCATGTTATTATTAGTGCTAACCTTTCAGAGCATGAAGAAGAGAGATTATTGAAAACTCTGAAGAAGCACCGTGCTGCTATTGGATATACTCTTGATGATCTTAAGGGCATTAGTCCCACTCTGTGTCAACACAAAATAAATTTGGAGGAAGATGCCAAACCAGTTCGTGATCATCAACGACGGCTGAATCCTAAGATGAAGGAAGTGGTAAGAAAGGAAATACTAAAGCTTCTTGAGGCAGGTATAATTTATCCCATTGCTGATAGTCAGTGGGTAAGTCATGTCCATTGTGTCCCTAAGAAGGGAGGTATTACTGTCGTTCCTAATGATAAAGATGAATTGATTCCGCAAAGAGTTATTGCAGGATATAGGATGGTAATTGATTTCCACAAATTAAATAAAGCTACTAAAAAATATCATTACCCCTTACCTTTTATCGATCAAATGCTAGAAAGATTATCCAAACATACACATTTTTGCTTTCTAGATGGTTATTTTGGTTTCTCTCAAATACCCGTGTCTGCCAATGATCAATCAGAGACTACTTTTACTTGCCATTTTGGTACTTTTGCTTATAGACGTATGCCTTTTGGTTTATGTAATGCACCAGCTACCTTTCAAAGATGCATGATGGCTATATTCTCTAACTTTTGTGAAAAGATTTGTGAGGTTTTCATGGACGATTTTTCTGTCTATGGATCCTCTTTTGATGATTGCTTAAGCAACCTTGATCGAGTTTTGCAGAGATGTGAAGAAACTAATCTTGTCTTGAATTGGGAAAAGTGCCACTTTATGGTTAATGAAGGTATTTTCTTGGGGCATAAAGTTTCTGAAAGAGGTATTGAAGTTGATAAAGCCAAGGTTGATGCTATTGAAAAGATGCCATGTCCGAAGGACATCAAAGGTATAAGAAGTTTCCTTGGTCATGCCGGTTTTTATAGGAGGTTCATTAAGGACTTCTCAAAAATTTCTCGGCCTCTGACTAATTTATTACAAAAAGATATACCATTTGTTTTTGATGATGATTGTGTAGAAGCATTTGAAATACTTAAGAAAGCATTAATCTCTGCACCTATTGTTCAACCACCTGATTGGAATTTACCCTTTGAAATCATGTGTGATGCTAGTGATTATGCTATAGGTGATGTTCTAGGGCAAAGAGTTGATAATAAATTAAATGTTATTCAATATGCTAGTAAAACTCTAGACAATGCTCAAAGAAATTATGCTACTACTGAAAAAGAATTCTTAGCAGTTGTATTTGCTTGTGATAAGTTCAGACCTTATATTGTTGATTCTAAAGTAACTATTCACACAGATCATGCTGCTATTAAATATCTTATGGAGAAGAAAGATGCTAAACCTAGACTTATTAGATGGGTTCTCTTGCTACAAGAATTTGATTTGCATATTATTGATAGAAAAGGAGCTGAGAACACCATTGCAGACAACTTGTCTAGGTTAGAAAATGTGCTTGATGACCCACTACCTATTGATGATAGCTTTCCTGATGAACAACTAAATGTCATAAATGCTTCTCACACTGCTCCATGGTATGCTGATTATGCTAATTATATTGTTGCTAAATTTATACCACCTAGTTTCACATACCAGCAAAAGAAAAAGTTCTTCTATGATTTGAGACATTACTTTTGGGATGACCCACATCTTTATAAAGAAGGAGTAGACGGTGTTATTAGACGTTGTGTACCTGAGCATGAACAGGAACAGATCCTACGCAAGTGTCACTCTGAGGCTTATGGAGGACGCCATGCTGGAGATAGAACTGCACACAAGGTATTGCAATCCGATTTTTATTGGCCTACTCTCTTCAAGGATGCCCGTAAGTTTGTCTTGTCTTGTGATGAATGTCAAAGAATTGGTAATATTAGTAGACGTCAAGAAATGCCTATGAATTATTCACTTGTTATTGAACCGTTTGATGTTTGGGGCTTTGACTATATGGGACCTTTTCCTGCCTCTAATGGATATACTCATATTTTAGTTGCTGTTGATTACGTTACTAAGTGGGTAGAAGCTATTCCAACTAGTAGTGCTGATCATAACACCTCTATTAAAATGCTTAAGGAAGTTATTTTTCTGAGGTTTGGAGTCCCTAGATATTTAATGACTGATGGTGGTTCACACTTTATTCATGGTGCTTTTCGTAAAATGCTTGCTAAGTATGATGTTAATCATAGAATTGCATCTCCTTATCACCCACAATCTAGTGGTCAAGTAGAGTTGAGAAATAGAGTGCTCAAATTAATTTTGCAAAATACTATTAATAGATCTAGAAAGAATTGGTCCAAGAAACTTGATGATGCATTATGGGCCTATAGAACTGCATATAAAAATCCTATGGGTATGTCTCTGTATAAAATGGTTTATGGAAAAGCATGTCACTTACCTCTCGAACTAGAACATAAGGCTTATTGGGCTATTAAAGAGGTCAATTATGATTTCAAACTTGCCGGTGAGAAAAGGTTATTTGATATTAGCTCACTTGATGAATGGAGAACCCAAGCCTACGAAAATGCCAAATTATTTAAAGAAAAACTTAAAATATGGCATGACAAAAGAATACAAAAGCGTGAGTTTAATGTAGGTGATTATGTATTATTATACAACTCTCATTTAAGATTTTTTGCAGGAAAACTTCTCTCTAAATGGGAAGGTCCTTACGTTGTCGAGGAGGTCTATCGGTCCGGTGCCAAAAAAATCAACAACTTCGAAGGCACAAATCCGAAGGTGGTGAATGGTCAAAGAATTAAACATTATATCTCAGGTAATCCTATAAATGTTGAAACCAATGTTATTGAAACCGTAACCCCGGAGGAATACATAAGGGACACTTTCCGGAACGTTTCAGACTCCGAAAAGGAATAGGTATGTGGTACGGTAAGTAAACCGACTCCAAAACAGTTCTAATGGCAATATTTCTCCATTTTGGAATATTTAGAAAAATAGAAAAATAAGAAGCAGTCCGGGAAGGACACGAGGGCTCCACGACGGTGGAGGGCGCGCCCTGCCCCCTTGGGCGCGCCCCCTAACTCGTGGGCACCTCGTGTGCTCTCCGGACTCCGTTTTCTTACACATCACGTATTTTGGTCGGTAAAAATTCATTATATAATCTCCCGGAGGTTTTGACCACCGTATCATGCAAAAATCTCTTGTCTTTGTTTCGAGCTATCCTGCTGCAGATTAGAACAACATGTTGTCCCAGGATTCGGAAGGAGAAAGCTATGTGGTTGATTACCTTGCAGATCCTAAGGTCTATGGGGATGTGGAGCATTGTGGTTGGACTACGGAAGAAGAAGAGGACTATGAACCCAAGGGAAGGGAGGATACGAGCTCAGAAGACGAAGTCCCATTACCTCAACCTGGGGACATGCATGTGGAGTTCAAAAACTCAAGCCTCCCGGATAGAGTAAAGAAACATAAGATCGAGTTTATCCCTTTTCGCCTCTTGCAGGAAAACAAGCAGGAACTATGCAAAAAGATACTGAGCCTCGAGTAGGAGATTAATGACCTAAGGGACTAAAATTCTGTCCTCAAGCGTAAATTAAGGAAGAAGCCTACGCCATCAACAAAACCATAACCTTCTTCACCGACAAAAGAGATATAATCACATGGGTATGGGCACTCCCCTTGGCAACTGCCAAGCTTGGGGGAGTGCCCCGGTATCGTGTCACCATCACTTTTATCTTTACCGCTTTTCTTAGTTCGATCCTTTTGATAATATCTTGATCTAGTATAATAAAAGTCTTTAGTATGATCCAGTTGTGAGTTTTGCTTTATGATCCTTCTATGTAATCGAGTCTGTGAGCTATATATAATAAAGATTAGTGTTGAGTCAAGGGCTTGATTATTTTTCCATGATCTTAAGTGAATAAAAGAAAAGAGAAAGAAATAAAAAGAAACAAAGAGATCATATGGATCTTATGGAGAGTAATGAGTGTTGGAAATATGCTCTAGAGGCAATAATAAATTGATTATTATTATATTTCCTTGTTCATGATAATCGTTTATTATCCATGCTAGAATTGTATTGATAGGAAACTCAGATACATGTGTGGATACATAGACAACACCATGTCCCTAGTAAGCCTCTAGTTGACTAGCTCATTAATCAATAGATGGTTACGGTTTCCTGACCATGGACATTGGATGTCGTTGATAACGGGATCACATCATTAGGAGAATGATGTGATGGACAAGACCCAATCCTAAGCCTAGCACAAGATCATGTAGTTCGTATGCTAAAGCTTTTCTAATGTCAAGTATCATTTCCTTAGACCATGAGATTGTGCAACTCCCGGATACCGTAGGAGTGCTTTGGGTGTGCCAAACGTCACAACGTAACTGGGTGGCTATAAAGGTACACTACGGGTATCTCTGAAAGTGTCTGTTGGGTTGGCACGAATCGAGATTGGGATTTTGTCACTCCGTGTAAACGGAGAGGTATCTCTGGGCCCACTCGGTAAGACATCATCATAATGTGCACAATGTGACCAAGGGGTTGATCACGGGATGATGTGTTACGGAACGAGTAAAGAGACTTGCCGCTAAAGAGATTGAACAAGGTATCGGTATACCGACGATCGAATCTCGGGCAAGTACCATACCGCTAGACAAAGGGAATTGTATACGGGATTGATTGAGTCCTTGACATCATGGTTCATCCGATGAGATCATCGTGGAACATGTGGGAGCCAACATGGGTATCCATATCCCGCTGTTGGTTATTGACTGGAGAACATCTCGGTCATGACTACATGTCTCCCGAACCCGTAGGGTCTACACACTTAAGGTTCGATGACGCTAGGGTTATAAAGGAAGTTTGTATGTGGTTACCGAATATTGTTCGGAGTCCCGGATGAGATCCCGGACGTCACGAGGAGTTCCGGAATGGTCCGGAGGTAAAGATTTATATATAGGAAGTCCTGTTTCGGCCATCGGGATAAGTTTCGGGGTCATCGGTATTGTACCGGGACCACCGGAAGGGTCCCGGGGGCCCACCGGGTGGGGCCACCTGCCCCGGGGGCCACATGGGCTGTAGGGGGTGCGCCTTGGCCTACATGGGCCAAGGGCACCAGCCCCTAGAGGCCCATGCGCCAAGATATAGGAAAAAGGGGAGAGTCCTAAAGGGGGAAGGCACCTCCGAGGTGCCTTGGGGAGGATGGACTCCTCCCCCCCTCTTAGCCGCACCCCTTCCTTGGAGGAAGGGGCAAGGCTGCGCCTCCCCCCTCTCCCCTGCCCCTATATATAGTGGAGGGGAGGGAGGGCATCCATACCTGAGCCCTTGGCGCCTCCCTCCCTCCCGTGACACCTCCTCCTCTCCCGTAGGTGCTTGGCGAAGCCCTGCAGGATTGCCACGCTCCTCCATCACCACCACGCCGTTGTGCTGCTGCTAGATGGAGTCTTCCTCAACCTCTCCCTCTCTCCTTGCTGGATCAAGGCGTGGGAGACATCGTCGAGCTGTACGTCTGTTGAACGCGGAGGTGCCGTCCGTTCGGCACTAGGATCATCGGTGATCTGAATCACGACGAGTACGACTCCATCAACCCCGTTCACTTGAACGCTTCCGCTTAGCGATCTACAAGGGTATGTAGATGCACTCTCCTTTCTACTCGTTGCTGGTCTCTCCATAGATAGATCTTGGTGATACGTAGGAAATTTTTTGAATTTCTGCTACGTTCCCCAACAGTGGCATCATGAGCTAGGTCTATTGCGTAGATTCTTTGCACGAGTAGAACACAAAGTAGTTGTGGGCATCAATATTGTTCAATATGCTTGCCGTTACTAGTCTTATCTTGATTCGGCGGCATCGTGGGATGAAGCGGCCTGGACCAACCTTACACGTACGCTTACGTGAGACCGGTTCCACCGACAAACATGCACTAGTTGCATAAGGTGGCTGGCGGGTGTCTGTCTCTCCCACTTTAGTCGGATTGGATTCGATGAAAAGGGTCCTTATGAAGGGTAAATAGCAATTGGCATATCACGTTGTGGTTCATGCGTAGGTAAGAAACGTTCTTGCTAGAAACCCATAGCAGCCACGTAAAACATGCAAACAACAATTAGAGGATGTCTAACTTGTTTTTGCAGGGTATGCTATGTGATGTGATATGGCCAAAGGATGTGATGAATGATATATGTGATGTATGAGATTGATCATGTTCTTGTAATAGGAATCACGACTTGCATGTCGATGAGTATGACAACCGGCAGGAGCCATAGGAGTTGTCTTAATTTATTTTTGACCTGCGTGTCAACTTAAACGTCATGTAATTACTTTAATTTATTGCTAACCGTTAGCCGTAGTAGTAGAAGTAATAGTTGGCGAGGCAACTTCATGAAGACACGATGATGGAGATCATGATGATGGAGATCATGGTGTCATGCCGGTGACGATGATGATCATGGAGTCCCGAAGATGGAGATCAAAAGGAGCAAAGTGATGATGGCCATATCATGTCACTATTTGATTGCATGTGATGTTTATCATGTTTATACATCTTATTTGCTTAGAACGACGGTAGTAAATAAGATGATCCCTTACCACAATTTCAAGAAGTGTTCTCCCCTAACTGTGCACCGTTGCGACAGTTCGTGTTTCGAAGCACCACGTGATGATCGGGTGTTAGATTCTAACGTTCACATACAATGGGTGTAAGGCAGATTTACACACGCGAAACACTTAGGGTTAACTTGACGAGCCTAGCATGTACAGACATGGCCTCGGAACACGGAGACCGAAAGGTCGAGCATGAGTCGTATAGAAGATACGATCAACATGAAGATGTTCACCGATGATGACTAGTCCGTCTCACGTGATGATCGGACACGGCCTAGTTTGACTCGGATCATGTAATCACTTAGATGACTAGAGGGATGTCTATCTGAGTGGGAGTTCATAAGATGAACTTAATTATCCTGAACATAGTCAAAAGGTTTTTGCAAATTATGTCGTAGCTCACGCTATAGTTCTACTGTTTAGATATGTTCCTAGAGAAAAATTAGTTGAAAGTTGATAGTAGCAATTTTGCGGACTAGGTCCGTAAACTGAGGATTGTCCTCATTGCTTCATAGAAGACTTATGTCCTTAATGCACCGCTCAGTGTGCTGAACCTCGAACGTTGTCTGTGGTTGTTGCGAACATCTGACATACACGTTTTGATAACTACGTGATAGTTCACTTAAACGGTTTAGAGTTGAGGCACCAAAGACGTTTTTTGAAACGTCGCGAAACATATGAGATGTTTTGAGGGCTGAAATTGGGATTTCAGGCTCGTGCCCATGTCAAAAGGTATAAGACCTCCGATGACTTTCTTAACCTGCAAACTAAGGAGAAAAGCTCAATTGTTGAGCTTGTGCTCAGATTGTCTGAGTACAACAATCATTTGAATCGAGTGGGAGTTGATCTTCCAGGTAAGACAGTGATGGTTCTCCAAAGTCATTGCCACCAAGCTGTTAGAGCTTCGTGATGAACTATAACATATCAGGGATAGATATGATGATCCTTGAGGTATTCGCGATGTTTGACACCGTGAAAGTAGAAATCAAGAAGGAGCATCAATTGTTGATGGTTGGTGAAACCACTAGTTTCAAGAAGGGCAAGGGCAAGAAGGGATACTTCATGAAACGGCAAATCAGCTGCTGCTCTAGTGAAGAAACCCAAGGTAAAACCCAAACCCGAGACTAAGTGCTTCTGTAATAAGGGGAACAACCACTAGAGCAGAATTACCCTAGATACTTGGTAGATAAGAAGGCTGGCAAGGTCGATAGAAGTATATTGGATATACATTATGTTAATGTGTACTTTACTAGTACTCCTAGTAGCACCAGGGTATTAGATACCGGTTCGGTTGCTAAGTGTTAGTAACTCGAAATAAAAGCTACGGAATAAACGGAGACTAGCTAAAGGTGAGCTGACGATATATGTTGGAAGTGTTTCCAAGTTTGATGTAATCAAACATCGCACGCTCCCTCTACCATCAAGATTAGTATTAAACCTGAATGGTTTATTGAATCTCGATCGTAGTGATACACATTTTCATGCCAAAAGATAGTAATGATAGTACCACTTACTGGTGGCACTGCCATGTAAGTCATATTGGTTTAAAACGCATGAAGAAGCTCCATGTTGATGGATCTTTGGACTCACTCATTTTTGAAAAGTTTGAGACATGCGAACCATGTCTATTGGTGTATACGCATGAAGAAACTCCATGCAGATGGATCGTTTGGACTCACTTGATTTTGAATCACTTGAGATATGCAAATCATACCACATGGGCAAGATGACTGAAAAGCCTCGTTTTCAGTAAAATGGAACAAGATAGCAACTTGTTGGAAGCAACACATTTTGATGTGTGCAGTCCAATGAGTGCTGAGGCATGCAGTGAATATCGTTATGTTCTTACTTCACAGATGATTCGAGTAGATGTTGAGAATATTTACTTGATGAAACACAAGTCTGAATTATTGAATGGTTCAAGTAATTTCAGAGTGAAGTAGAAGATCATTGTGACAAGAGGATTAAATGTCTATGATATGATCATAGAGATGAATATCTGAGTTACGAGTTTTGGCACACAATTAAGACATTGTGGAAATTGTTTCGCAATTAATACCGCCTGGAACACCATAGTGTGATGGTGTGTCCGAACATCATAGTTGCACCCTATTGGATATGGTGCGTACCATGATGTCTCTTATCGAATTACCACTATTGTTCATGGGTTAGGCATTAGAGACAACCACATTCACTTTAAATAGGGCACCACGTAATTCCGTTGAGATGACACCGTATGAATTATGGTTTAGAGAAACCTAAGTTGTCGTTTCTTAAAGGTTTGGGGCTGCGACGCTTATGTGAAAAAGTTTCAGGATTAAGCTCGAACCCAAAGCGGATAAAATGCATCTTCATAGGACACCCAAAACAGTTGGGTATACCTCCTAATTCCGAAAGCAATATGGATTGTTTCTTGAATCGGGTCCTTTCTCGAGGAAAGGTTTCTCTCGAAAAGTTGAGTGGGAGGATGGTGGAGACTTGATGAGGTTATTGAACCGTCACTTCAACAAGTGTGTAGCAGGGCACAGGAAGTTGTTCCTGTGGCACGTACACCAACTGAAGTGGAAGCTTATGATAGTGATCATGAAACTTCGGATCGAGTCACTACCAAACCTCGTGGGATGACAAGGATGCGTACTACTTCAGAGTGGTACGTAATCCTGTCTTGGAAGTCATGTTGCTAGACAACAATGAACCTACGAGCTATGGAGAAGCGATGGTGGGCCCGGATTCCGATAAATGGCTCAAGGCCATAAAACCCGAGAGAGGATCCATGTATGAAAACAAAGTGTAGACTTTGGAAGAACTACTTGATGGTCGTAAGGCTATTAGGTACATATGGATTTTGAAAGGAAGACAGACAATGATGGTAAGTGTCACCATTGAGAAAGCTCGACTTGTCGTTAAGATGTTTTTCGACAAGTTCAAGGAGTTGACTACGATGAGACTTTCTCACTCGTAGCGATGCTAAGAGTCTGTTGGAATTATATTAGCAATTACTGCATTATTTATGAAATCTTGCAGATAGGATGTCAAAACATTGTTTCCTCAACGATTCTTGAGGAAAGGTTGTATATGATACAACCGGAAGGTTTTGTCTATCCTGAAATATGCTAATAAGTATGCAAAGCTCCAGCAATCCTTCTGAGGACTGGAGTGAGCATCTCGGAGTTGGAATGTATGCTTTGATGATGATCAAAGATTTTGGGTGTATACAAAGTTTATGAGAAACTTGTATTTCCAAAGAAGTGAGTGGGAGCACTATAGAATTTCTGATGAGTATATGTTGTTGACATATTAATGATCAGAAATGACGTAGAATTTCTGGAAAGCATATAGGGTTATTTGGAAAGTGTTTTCAATGGAAAACCTGGATTAAGCTACTTGAACATTGAGCATCAAGATCTATAAGGATAGATCAAAACGCTTAATAGTACTTTCAAATGAGCACATGCCTTGACGTGATCTTGAAGGTGTTCAAGATGGATCAGTCAAAGAAGGAGTTCTTGCCTGAGTTGTAAGGTATGAAGTTAAGACTTAAAGCTCGACCATGGCAGAATAGAGAGAAAGGAACGAAGGTCGTCCCCTATGCTTAAGACATAGGCTCTACAGTATGCTATGCTGTGTACCGCACCTAAAGTGTGCTTTACCATGAGTCAGTCAAGGGGTACAAGAGTGATCCAATAATGGATCACAGGACAGCGGTCAAAGTTATCCTTAGTAACTAGTGGACTAAGGAATTTTCTCAATTATGGAGGTGGTAAAAGAGTTCGTCGTAAAGGGTTACGTCGATGCAAGCTTAACACCTATACGGATAGCTCTGAGTAGAGATACCGGATACGTATAATGGAGCAACAATTTAGAATAGCTCCAAGTAGAACAGTTATTTGGAATAGCTCCAAATAGAACGTGCTAGCTGCATCTAGGAGATGACATAGAGATTTGTAAAGCACACACGGATCTGAAAGGTTCAGACCCGTTGACTATAACCTCTCTCACAAGCATAACATGATCAAACCCAGAACTCATCGAGTGTTAATCACATGGTAAATATGAACTAGATTATTGACTCTAGTAAACTCTTTGGGTGTTAGTCACATGGGGATGTGACCTTGAGTGTTAATCACATATCGATGTGAACTAGATTATTGACTCTAGTGCAAGTGGGAGACTGTTGGAAATATGCCCTAGAGGCAATAATAAATTGATTATTATTATATTTCCTTGTTCATGATAATCGTTTATTATCCATGCTAGAATTGTATTGATAGGAAACTCAGATACATGTGTGGATACATAGACAACACCATGTCCCTAGTAAGCCTCTAGTTGACTAGCTCGTTAATCAATAGATGGTTACGGTTTCCTGACCATGGACATTGGATGTCGTTGATAACGGGATCACATCATTAGGAGAATGATGTGATGGACAAGACCCAATCCTAAGCCTATTACAAGATCATGTAGTTCGTATGCTAAAGCTTTTCTAATGTCAAGTATCATTTCCTTAGACCATGAGATTGTGCAACTCCCGGATACCGTAGGAGTGCTTTGGGTGTGCCAAACGTCACAACGTAACTGGGTGGCTATAAAGGTACACTACGGGTATCTCTGAAAGTGTCTGTTGGGTTGGCACGAATCGAGATTGGGATTTTGTCACTCCGTGTAAACGGAGAGGTATCTCTGGGCCCACTCGGTAGGACATCGTCATAATGTGCACAATGTGACCAAGGGGTTGATCACGGGATGATGTGTTACGGAACGAGTAAAGAGACTTGCCGGTAACGAGATTGAACAAGGTATCGGTATACCGACGATCGAATCTCGGGCAAGTACCATACCGCTAGACAAAGGGAATTGTATACGGGATTGATTGAGTCCTTGACATCGTGGTTCATCCGATGAGATCATCGTGGAACATGTGGGAGCCAACATGGGTATCCAGATCCCGCTGTTGGTTATTGACCGGAGAGCATCTCGGTCATGACTACATGTCTCCCGAACCCGTAGGGTCTACACACTTAAGGTTCGATGACGCTAGGGTTATAAAGGAAGTTTGTATGTGGTTACCGAATGTTGTTCGGAGTACCGGATGAGATCCCGGACGTCACGAGGAGTTCCGGAATGGTCCGGAGGTAAAGATTTATATATAGGAAGTCCTGTTTCGGCCATCGGGACAAGTTTCGGGGTCATCGGTATTGTACCGGGACCACCGGAAGGGTCCCGGGGGCCCACCGGGTGGGGCCACCTGCCCCGGGGGGCCACATGGGCTGTAGGGGGTGCGCCTTGGCCTACATGGGCCAAGGGCACCAGCCCCTAGAGGCCCATGCGCCAAGATATAGGAAAAAGGGGAGAGTCCTAAAGGGGGAAGGCACCTCCGAGGTGCCTTGGGGAGGATGGACTCCTCCCCCCCTCTTAGCCGCACCCCTTCCTTGGAGGAAGGGGCAAGGCTGCGCCTCCCCCCTCTCCCCTGCCCCTATATATAGTGGAGGGGAGGGAGGGCAACCATACCTGAGCCCTTGGCGCCTCCCTCCCTCCCGTGACACCTCCTCCTCTCCCGTAGGTGCTTGGCGAAGCCCTGCAGGATTGCCACGCTCCTCCATCACCACCACGCCGTTGTGCTGCTGCTGGATGGAGTCTTCCTCAACCTCTCCCTCTCTCCTTGCTGGATCAAGGCGTGGGAGACATCGTCGAGCTGTACGTGTGTTGAACGCGGAGGTGCCGTCCGTTCGGCACTAGGATCATCGGTGATCTGAATCACGACGAGTACGACTCCATCAACCCCGTTCACTTGAACGCTTCCGCTTAGCGATCTACAAGGGTATGTAGATGCACTCTCCTTTCTACTCGTTGCTGGTCTCTCCATAGATAGATCTTGGTGATACGTAGGAAAATTTTTGAATTTCTGCTACGTTCCCCAACAATGAGCTCACATAGAAAAGAGTATGATGAATAAAAGTTGTTGAGAGTTGACAAACATAGTTTTGGTCATCGTTGCAATTAATAGGAAGTAATAATAAAGAGAGGTATTCACATATAAATATACTATCTTGGACATCTTTTATGATTGTGAGCACTCATTAAAATATGACATGCTAAAGAGTTGACGTTGGACAAGGAAGACAACGTAATGGGTTATGTTTTCTTGCATCTGAGATAAATTATATTGTCTTGGATCATCCAACATGATTGAGCTTGCTTTTCCACCTCATTCTAGCCAAATTCTTTGCACCAAGTAAAGATACTACTTGTGCTTCCAAACACCCTTAAATCAGTTTTGCCATGAGAGTCCACCATACCTACCTATGGATTGAATAAGATCCTTCAAGTAAGTTGTCATCGGTGCAAGCAATAAAAATTGCTCTCTAAATATGTATGACGTATTAGTGTGGGAGAAAATAAACTTTATACGATCGTGTGATATGGAAGACATAAAAGCGACGGACTGCATAATAAAGGTCCATATCACAAGTGGCAATACAAAGTGACGTTCTTCCGCATTAAGATTTTTGTGCATCCAACCATAAAAGCGCATGACAACCTCTACTTCCCTCTACGAAGGGCATATCTTTTACTTTTATCTCCTACCTTGCATAAGAGTCATGGTGATCTTCACCCTTCCTTTTTACATTTTATCTTTTGGCAAGCACAACATGTTGGAAAGATCTTGGTATATATGGCTAATTGGATGTGAGTTTTCATGAACTATTATTGTTGACATTACCCTTGAGGTAAAACGTTGGGAGGCAAAACTATAAGCCCCTGTCTTTCTCTGTGTCCGATTAAAACTCCATACCCATAAGTATTGCGTGAGTGTTAGCAATTGTGAAAGACTATATGATAGTTGAGTACGTGTACTTGCTGAAAAGCTCTTATGTTGACTCTTTCCTATGTTATGATAAATTCCAATTGCTCCAATTACTGAGATTATAGTTTGTTAGTTTTCAATGACGTTTATGACTTATACTTGAAATTGTGATTGAATTATTACTCTAGCATAAGAGATCATATGGCAACAATTATATAAGTTGTTGTTCTAAGAATGATCATGATGCCCTCATGTCCGTATTTTATTTTTATCGACACCTCTATCTCTAAACATGTGGACATATTTTTCGATTTCGGCTTTCGCTTGAGGACAATTGAGGTCTAAGCTTGGGGGAGTTGATACGTCCATTTTGCATCATGCTTTTATATCAATATTTATTGCATTATGGGCTATTATTACACATTATGTCACAATACTTATGCCTATTCTCTCTTATTTTTCAAGGTTTACATAAAGAGGGAGAATGCCGGCAATTGGGATTCTGGGCTGGAAAAGGAGCAAATATTGGAGACCTATTCTGCACAGCTCCAAAATTCCTGAAACTTCACGGAAGTCAATTTCAGAATATATAAAAAATACTAAGCGCAAGAAGTTCACCAGGGGGGTCACACCCTGCCCACGAGGGTGGGGGCGCGCCCTACCCCCCTGGGCACGCCCCCCTACCTCGTGGGCCCCCTGGTGGCCCTCCGATGGCCATCTTCTGCTATATGGAGTCTTTCGATGAGGAAAAAATCATAAGCCATCTTCCCGGACAAGACTCCGCCGCCACGAGGCGGAACCAATCTAGAGCTCCGGCAGAGCTGTTCTGCCGGGGATACTTCCCTCCGGGAGGGGGAAATCATCACCATCGTCATCACCAATGCTCCTCTCATCGGGAGAGGTCAATCTCCATCAACATCTTCACCAGCACCATCTCATCTCCAAACCCTAGTTCATCTCTTGTATCCAATTCTTGTCTCAAAGTCCGGGATTGGTGCTAGTAGGTTGCTAGTAGTGTTGATTACTCCTTGTAGTTGATGCTAATTGGTTTAATTAGTGGAAGATCATATGTTCAGATCTTATATGCATATTATTACCCCTCTGATTATGAACATGAATATGCTTTGTGAGTACTTACGTTTGTTCCTGAGGACAAGGGAGAAGTCTTGCTATTAGTAGTCATGTGAATTTGGTATTCGTTTGATATTTTGATAAGATGTATGTTGTCTAGCCTCTAGTGGTGTTATGTGAACGTCGACTACATAACACTTCACCATTATTTGGGCCTAGAGGAAGGCATTGAGAAGTAATAAGTAGATGATGGGTTGCTAGAGTGACAGAAGCTTAAACCCTAGTTTATGAGTTGCTTCGTAAGGGGCTGATTTGGATCCATATGTCTCATGCTATGGTTAGGTTTACCTTAATACTTTTGTTGTAGTTGCGGATGCTTGAAATAGAGGTTAATCATAAGTGTGATGCTTGTCCAAGTAAGGGCAGCACCCAAGCACCGGTCCACCCACATACCAAATTATCAAAGTACCGAACGCGAATCATATGATCGTGATGAAAACTAGCTTGACGATATTCCCATGTGTCCTCGGGAGCGCTTTACATCATATAAGAGTTTGTCCAGGCTTGTCCTTTGCTACAAAAAGGATTGGGATATCTTGCTGCACTTTATTTACTTTTGTTACTTGTTGCTCGTTACAAATTATCCTCTCACAAAACTATCTGTTACCTATTATTTCAGTGCTTGCAGAGAATACCTTGCTGAAAACCGCTTATCATTTCCTTCTGCTCCTCGTTGGATTCGACACTCTTACTTATCAAAATGACTATGATAGATCCCCTATACTTGTGGGTCATCAATGTACATGCGGATCGTTGACATGAGGAAGTGTCTTCTTCCTGCCCCATACGAGGGATCGAGCCACAGAGCACTGGCGGGAGCGTCATGATACGTCCATTTTGCATCATGCTTTTATATCGATATTTATTGCATTATGGACTGTTATTTCACTTTATGTCACAATACTTATGGTTATTCTCTCTTATTTTACAAGGTTTACATAATGAGGGAGAATGCCGGCAGCTGGAATTCTGGGCTGGAAAAGGGGCAAATATTAGAGACCTATTCTGCGCAACTCCAAAAGTTCTGAAACTCCACGGAACATCTTAAAATAAATAAAGAAAAATCCTCGCCAAAGATGAAGGTCAGGGGGCCCACACCCTACTCACGAGGGTGGGGGGCGCCCCCCCTAGGGCGCGCCCCCTACCTCGTGGGCCCCCTGGTGGCTCTCCGACGTCCATCTTCTCCTATATGAAGTCTTTCGATGAGAAAAAATAGAAAGGAACTTTTCGGGACGAGACTCCGCCGCCACGAGGCGGAACCTTGGCGGATCCAATCTAGAGCTCCGGCAGAGCTGTTCTGCCGGGGATACTTCCCTCCGGGAGGGGGAAATCATCACCATCGTCATCACCAACGCTCCTCTCATCGGGGGAGGGCAATCTCCATCAACATATTCACCAGCACCATCTCATCTCCAAACCCTAGTTCATCTCTTGTATCCAATTCTTGTCTCAAAGTCCGGGATTGGTGCTAGTAGGTTGCTAGTAGTGTTGATTACACCTTGTAGTTGATGCTAATTGGTTTAATTGGTGGAAGATCATATGTTCAGATCCTATATGCATATTATTACCCCTCTGATTATGAACATGAATATGCTTTGTGAGTAATTACGTTTGTTCCTGAGGACAAGGGAGAAGTCTTGCTATTAGTAGTCATGTGAATTTGGTATTCGTTTGATATTTTGATAAGATGTATGTTGCCTAGCCTCTAGTTGTGTTATGTGAACGTCGACTACATAACATTTCACCATTATTTGGGCCTAGAGGAAGGCATTGGGAAGTAATAAGTAGATGATGGGTTGCTAGAGTGACAGAAGCTTAAACCCTAGTTTATGCGTTGCTTCATAAGGGGCTGATTTGGATCCATATGTTTCATGCTATGGTTAGGTTTACCTTAATACTTTTGTTGTAGTTGCGGATGCTTGCAATAGAGGTTAATCATAAGTGGGATGCTTGTTCAAGTAAGAACAGCACCCAAGCACCGGTCCACCCACATATCAAATTATCAAAGTACCGAATGTGAATCATATGAACGTGATGAAAACTAGCTTGACGATATTCCCATGTGTCCTCGGGAGCGCTTCTCCTATTATAAGAGTTTGTTCCGGCTTGTCCTTTGCTACAAAAGGATTGGGCCATCTTGCTGCACTTTATTTACTTTTGTTACTTGTTGCTCGTTACCATCTATCTTGTCACAAAGCTATCTGTTACCACTTATTTCGGTACTTGCAGAGAATACCTTGCTGAAAACCGCTTATCATTTCCTTCTGCTCCTCGTTGGGTTCGACACTCTTACTTATCAAAAGGACTATGATAGATCCCCTATACTTGTGGGTCATCAAGACTCTTTTCTGGCGCCGTTGTCGGGGAGTGTAGCGTCTTTGGTAGGTGGAATTTGGTAAGGAAAAATTTATATAGTGTGTTGAAATTTACTGTCACTTGTTACGATGGAAAGTAATTCTCTGAGGGGCTTGTTCGGGGTATCTTCACCCCGTCCAGTAGAGCAAAGAGTTGCTCCTCAACCTACTGAACCTATTGAAAATGAAACTCCTTTTGAATTTCCTTCGGGTATGATGGAAAAGCATCCTGATGAGCACTTAATATATGTGGATGAAGTTTGTGGATTATTTAAGCTTGCAGGAATACCCGATGATGTTGCTAAGAAGAAGGTCTTCCCTTTATCTTTGAAGGGAGACGCATTGATATGGTATAGGCTATGTGATGATATGAGATCATGGGACTATAAAAGATTGAAGTTGGAATTTCATCAAAAGTATTACCCTATGCATCTTGTTCATCGTGATCGCAATTATATATATAATTTCTGGCCTCGTGAAGGAGAAAGCATCGCTCAAGCTTGGGGGAGGCTTAAATCAATGTTATATTCATGCCCCAATCATGAGCTCTCGAGAGAAATAATTATGCAAAGTTTTTATGCTCGGCTTTCTCATAATAATCAAACCATGCTCGATACTTCTTGTGCTAGCTCTTTTATGATGAAGACTATTAAATTCAGATGGAATTTATTGGATAGAATTAAACGCAACTCTGAAGATTGGGACCTCGACGAAGGTAAGGAGTCAGGTATGACACCTAAGTTTGATTGTGTTAAATCTTTTATGGACACCGATATTTTCCGTAAGTTTAGCACTAAATATGGACTTGACTCTGAGATAGTAGCTTCTTTCTGTGAATCTTTTGCTACTTATGTTGATCTCCCTAAGGAGAAGTGGTTTAAATATCATCCTCCCATAGAAGTAAAAGTAGCTGCACCTATTAAAGTTGAAGAAAAGACTGTCACTTATAACGATCCTATTGTTCCTACTTCTTATGTTAAGAAACCACCTTTCCCTGTTAGAATAAAGGATCATGCTAAAGCTTCAACTGTTGTTCTTAAAAGCAATATTAGAACTTATACACTTCCTGAGAAAGTTAAAGTAGAACCTAATATTGCTATTGTTAAAGATCTCTTGTCTGATAATATTGATGGGCATGTTATTCAGTTCGAAGGTGAAACCGCTAGAATTGCTAAACCTTGTGATAAAGATAAACATAGACCTGTGGTAGGCGTGCCTGTTATTTCTGTTAAAATAGGAGATCATTGTTATCATGGCTTATGTGATATGGGTGCTAGTGCTAGTGTTATACTGCATACTTTATACGAAGAAATTAAAAATGAAATTGCACCTGCTGAGTTAGAGGGTATTGATGTCACAATTAAACTTGCCAATAGAGATACTATTTCACCAATTGGAATTGTTAGAGATGTTGAAGTCTTGTGTGGGAAAACTAAATATCCTGCTGATTTTCTTGTTCTTACTTCTCCGCAAGATAGCTTTTGTCCCATTATATTTGGTAGACCCTTCTTAAATACTGTTAACGCTACCATAGATTGCAAAAAGAATGTTGTTACTGTTGGCTTTGATGATATGGTTCATGAGTTTAATTTCTCTAAATTTAGTAAACAACATCGTGAGGAAGAATTACCTAGTAAGGATGAAATTATTGGTCTTGCTTCTATTGTCGTACCTCCTAGTGATCCTTTAGAACACTATTTACTAGACCATGAGAATGATATGTTCATGAATGAAAGAAGGGAAATAGATGAAGTATTCTTTAAACAGGAACCTATTCTGCATCACAATTTGCCTGTTGAAATTTTAGGGGATCCTCCTCCACCCAAGGGTGATCCCATGTTTGAGCTTAAACTGTTGCCTGATAATCTTAAATATGCTTATCTTGATGAAAAGAAGATATATCCTGTTATTATTAGTGCTAACCTTTCAGAGCATGAAGAAGAAAGATTATTGAAAACTTTGAAGAAGCATCGTGCTGCTATTGGATATACTCTTGATGATCTTAAGGGCATTAGTCCCACTCTATGTCAACATAAAATAAATTTGGAGGCAGATGCCAAACCAGTTCGTGATCCTCAACGACGTCTGAATCCTAAAATGAAAGAAGTGGTAAGAAAAGAAATACTAAAGCTTCTGGAGGCAGGTATAATCTATCCCGTTGCTGATAGTGAGTGGGTAAGTCATGTCCATTGTGTCCCTAAGAAGGGAGGTATTACTGTTGTTCCTAATGATAAAGATGAATTGATTCCACAAAGAATTATCACAGGTTATAGGATGGTAATTGATTTCCGCAAATTAAATAAAGCTACTAAGAAAGATCATTACCCCTTACCTTTTATTGATCGAATGCTAGAAAGATTATGCAAACATACACACTATTGCTTTCTAGATGGTTATTCTGGTTTCTCTCAAATACCTGTGTCGGCTAGAGATCAATCAAAGACTACTTTTACATGCCCCTTTGGTACTTATGCTGATAGACGTATGCCTTTTGGTCTTTGTAATGCACCTGCTACCTTTCAAAGATGCATGATGGCTATATTCTCTGACTTTTGTGAAAAGATTTGTGAGGTTTTCATGGACGACTTTTCCATCTATGGTTCTTCTTTTGATGATTGCTTGAGCAATCTTGATCGAGTCTTGCAGAGATGTGAAGAAACTAATCTTGTCTTGAATTGGGAAAAGTGCCATTTTATGGTTAATGAAGGTATTGTCTTGGGGCATAAAGAGGTATTGAGGTTGATAAAGCCAAGGTCGATGCGATTGAAAAGATGTCATGTCCCAAGGACATCAAAGGTATAAGAAGTTTCCTTGGTCACACCGGATTTTACAGGAGGTTCATTAAGGACTTCTCAAAAATTTCTCGGCCTCTGACTAATTTATTGCAAAAAGATATACCATTTGTCTTTGATGATGATTGTGTAGAAGCATTTTGAAACACTTAAGAAAGCATTAGTCTCTGCACCTGTTGTTCAGCCACCTAATTGGAATTTACCCTTTGAAATTATGTGTGATGCTAGTGATTATGCTGTAGGTGTTGTTCTAGGGCAAAGAGTTGATAAGAAATTAAATGTTATTCATTATGCTAGTAAGACTCTAGACAATGCTCAAAGAAATTATGCTACTACTGAAAAAGAGCTTTTAGCAGTTGTATTTGCTTGTGATAAGTTTAGACCTTATATTGTTGATTCTAAAGTAACTATTCAAACTGATCATGCTGCTATTAAATACCTTATGGAAAAGAAAGATGCTGAACCTAGACTTATTAGATGGGTTCTCTTGCTACAAGAATTTGATTTGCATATTGTTGATAGAAAGGGAGCTGAGAACCCCGTTGCAGACAACTTGTCTAGGTTAGAAAATATTCTTGCTGACCCACTACCTATTAATGATAGCTTTCCTGATGAACAATTAAATGTTATAAGTACTTCTCGTAGTACTCCATGGTATGCTGATTATGCTAATTATATTGTTGCTAAGTTTATACCACCTAGCTTCACATACCAGCAAAAGAAAAAGTTTTACAATGACTTGAGACATTTCTTTTGGGATGACCCACATCTTTATAAAGAAGGAGTAGATGGTGTAATTCGACGTTGTGTACCTGAGCATGAACAGGAACAGATCCTATGCAAGTGTCATTCCGAGGCTTATGGAGGACGCCATGCTGGAGATAGAACTGCACATAAGGTATGGCAATCTGGTTTTTATTGGCCTACTCTCTTCAAGGATGCCCGTAAGTTTGTCTTGTCTTGTGATGAATGTCAAAGAATTGGTAATATTAGTAGACGTCAAGAAATGCCTATGAATTATTCACTTGTTATTGAACCGTTTGATGTTTGGGGCTTTGACTATATGGGACCTTTTCCTGCCTCTAATGGATATACTCATATTTTAGTTGCTGTTGATTACGTTACTAAGTGGGTAGAAGCTATTCCAACTAGTAGTGCTGATCATAACACCTCTATTAAAATGCTTAAGGAAGTTATTTTTCCGAGGTTTGGAGTCCCTAGATATTTAATGACTGATGGTGGTTCACACTTTATTCATGGTGCTTTCCGTAAAATGCTTGCTAAGTATGATGTTAATCATAGAATTGCATCTCCTTATCACCCTCAGTCTAGTGGTCAAGTAGAGTTGAGAAATAGAGTGCTCAAATTAATTTTGCAAAAGACTGTTAATAGGTCTAGGAAGAATTGGTCTAAGAAACTTGATGATGCATTATGGGCTTATAGAACTGCATATAAAAATCCTATGGGTATGCCTCCGTACAAAATGGTTTATGGAAAAGCATGTCACTTACCTCTCGAACTAGAACATAAGGCATATTGGGCTATTAAAGAGCTCAACTATGATTTTAAACTTGCCGGTGAGAAGAGGTTATTTGATATTAGCTCACTTGATGAATGGAGAACCCAAGCTTATGAAAATGCCAAGTTGTTTAAAGAAAAAGTTAAAATATGGCATGACAAAAGGATACAAAAGTGTGAATTTAATGTAGGTGATTATGTATTGCTATACAACTCTCGTTTAAGATTTTTTGCAGGAAAATTTCTCTCTAAATGGGAAGGCCCCTATGTTATCGAAGAGGTCTATCATTCCGGTGCCATAAAGATCAACTACTTCGAGGGCACAAATCCGAAGGTGGTAAACGGTCAAAGAATTAAACATTATATCTCAGGTAATCCCATAAATGTTGAAACCAATATTATCGAAATCGTAACCCCGGAGGAATACATAAGGGACACTTTCCGGAGTGTTTTAGACTCCGAAAAGGAATAGGTAGGTGGTACGGTAAGTAAACCGACTCCAAAACAATTTTTAAGGCAATATTTCTCTGTTTTGGAATATTTAGAAAAATAGAAAAATAAGCAGCAGTCCGGGAAGGACACGAGGGCCCCACGAGGGTGGTGGGCGCGCCCTACCCCCCTGGGCGCGCCCCCCTACCTCGTGAGCACCTCGTGTGCCTTCTGGACTCCGTTTTCTTGCACGATACGTATTTTGGTCGGTAAAAATTCATTATATAATCTCCCGAAGGTTTTGACTCCCGTATCATGCAAATATCCTCTATTTTCGTTTCGAGCTGTCCCGTTGCAGATTAAATCAACATGTCTTCCCAGGATTCGGAAGGAGAAAGCTATGTGGATGATTACTTAGCAAATCCAAAGGTCTATGGAGATGTGGAACACGATGGATGGACCACGGAGGAAGAAGAGGACTATGAACCCAAGGGGAAGGAGGAGACGAGCTCAGATGAAGATGAAGCACCATTACCTCAACCTGGGGACATGCACGTGGAGTTCAAAAAGTCAAGTCTCCCTGATAGGGTAAAGAAACCCTGGAGTGGGAGATTGATGATTTGAGGGATCAAAATGCCGTCCTCAAGCGCAAATTAAGGGAGAAGCCTAAGCCATCAATTAAGCCAACATCACCACCACCTTCTTCACCAACCAAGGAGATATAATCACATGGGTATGGGCACTCCCCTTGGCAACTGCCAAGCTTGGGGGAGGTGCCCCGGTATCGTATCACAATCACAACTCCTATCTTTACCGTTTTCTTAGTTTGATCCTATTAGTAGTATCTTGATCTAGTAGAATAAAGTTTATGGCATGATCTAGTTTTGAGTTTGCTTTATGATCTCTCTATGTAATCGAGTCTGTGAGCTATATAATAAAGATTAGTGTTGAGTCAAGGGCTTGATAATTTTGCCATGATCTTGGGTGAATAAAAGAAAGAAGAAAAGAATAAAAAGAAACAAAAAGTTCATGATCTTATTGAGAGTAATGACTTCACATAGAAAGAGTATGTTGATTAAAAGTTGTTGGGAGTTGGCAGACATAGCTTTGGTCATTGTTGCAATTAATAGGAAGTAATAAGGAAAGAGAGGTTTTCACATATAGATATATTATCATTGACATCTTTTATGATTGGGAGCACTCATTAAAATATGAGATGCTAAAAGAGTTGATGTTGGACAAGGAAGACAACGTAATGAGTTATGTCTTTCTTATATCCAGATAAAGTATGTTGTCATGGATCCTCTAACTTGTTGAGCTTGCCTTTCCCCCTCATGCTAGCCAAATTCTCAGCACCAAGTAGAAATACTACTTGTGCTTCCAAATACCCTTAAACCAGTTTTGCCATGAGAGTCCACCATATCTACCTATGGATTGAGTAAGATCCTTCAAGTAAGTTGTCATCGGGCAAAGCAATAAAAATTGCTCTACATATGTAAGATTGATTGGTGTGGGAGAAATAAGCTTTATACGATCTTGTGATGTGGAAGTAATAAAAGCGATGGACTGCATAATAAAGGTTCATATCACAAGGGGCAATATAAAGTGACGTTCTTTCGCATTGAGATTTTGTGCATCCAACCATAAAAGCGCATGGCAACCTCTGCTTCCCTCTGCGAAGGGCCTATCCTTTATATTATCTTCTACCTTATGCAAGAGTCATGGTGATCTTCACTTTTTCTTTTTCATTTTATCCTTTGGCAAGCTCAGCATGTTGGAAAGAACATGATATATATATCTAATTGGATGTAGGGGAGCATGAACCATTATTGTTGACATTACCCTTGAGGTAAAAGGTTGTGGGGCAAAACTATAAGCCCCTATCTTTCTCTGTGTCCGATTAAAACTCGGTAACCACAAGTATTGCGTGAGTGTTAGCAATTATGGAGGACTAAATGATAGTTGAGTATGTGGACTTGCTTTTTAGCTCTGACATAGACTATTTCCGATGTTATGATAAATTGCAATTGCTTCAATGACTGAGATTATAGTTTGACGGAGCCCAATAAGGTTTATGATTTATACTTTTGCATTGTGAATAGATCATAACTTGAACATAAGTAATCATAAGACAAAATCTATATATATTGTTGTTATGAGAATAATCATCATGCCTTCATGTCCATATTTTTATTTCTATCGACGCCTCTACCTCTAAACATGAGGACATATTTATTGTTATCGGCTTTTCGCTTGAGGACAAGCGAGGTCTAAGCTTGGGGGATTTGATATGTCCATTTTGCATCATGCTTTTATATTGATATTTATTACATTATGGACTATTATTTCACTTTATGTCACAATACTTATGGCTATTCTCTCTTATTTTACAAGGTTTACATAAGGAGGGAGAATGCCGGCAGCTGGAATTCTAGGCTGGAAAAGGAGCAAATATTAGAGACCTATTCTGCGCAACTCCAAAAGTCCTGAAACTCCACGAAACATCTTAAAATAAATAAAGAAAAATCCTCGCCAAAGATGAAGGTCAGGGGGCCCACACCCTACTCACGAGGGTGGGGGGCGCCCCCCCTAGGGCGCGCCCCCCTACCTCGTGGGCCCCTTGGTGGCTCTCCGACGTCCATCTTCTCCTATATGAAGTCTTTCAATGAGAAAAAATAGAAAGGAACTTTTCGGGACGAGACTCCGCCGCCACGAGGCGGAACCTTGGCGGATCCAATCTAGAGCTCCGGCAGAGCTGTTCTGCCGGGGATACTTCCCTCCGGGAGGGGGAAATCATCACCATCGTCATCACCAACGCTCCTCTCATCGGGAGAGGGCAATCTCCATCAACATCTTCACCAGCACCATCTCATCTCCAAACCCTAGTTCATCTCTTGTATCCAATTCTTGTCTCAAAGTCCGGGATTGGTGCTAGTAGGTTGCTAGTAGTGTTGATTACTCCTTGTAGTTGATGCTAATTGGTTTAATTAGTGGAAGATCATATGTTCAGATCATATATGCGTATTATTACCCCTCTGATTATGAACATGAATTTGCTTTGTGAGTAATTACGTTTGTTCCTGAGGACAAGGGAGAAGTCTTGCTATTAGTAGTCATGTGAATTTGGTATTCGTTTGATATTTTGATAAGATGTATGTTGTCTAGCCTCTAGTGGTGTTATGTGAATGTCGACTACATAACACTTCACCATTATTTGGGCCTAGAAGAAGGCATTGGGAAGTAATAAGTAGATGATGGGTTGCTAGAGTGACAGAAGCTTAAACCCTAGTTTATGCGTTGCTTCGTAAGGGGCTGATTTGGATCCATATGTCTCATGCTATGGTTAGGTTTACCTTAATACTTTTGTTGTAGTTGCGGATGCTTGCAATAGAGGTTAATCATAAGTGGGATGCTTGTTCAAGTAAGAACAGCACCCAAGCACCGGTCCACCCACATATCAAATTATCAAAGTACCGAACGTGAATCATATGAACGTGATGAAAACTAGCTTGACGATATTCCCATGTGTCCTCGGGAGCGCTTCTCCTATTATAAGAGTTTGTTCCGGCTTGTCCTTTGCTACAAAAGGATTGGGCCATCTTGCTGCACTTTATTTACTTTTGTTACTTGTTGCTCGTTACCATCTATCTTGTCACAAAACTATCTGTTACCACTTATTTCGGTACTTGCAGAGAATACCTTGCTGAAAACCGCTTATCATTTCCTTCTGCTCCTCGTTGGGTTCGACACTCTTACTTATCGAAAGGACTACGATAGATCCCCTATACTTGTGGGTCATCACGTCACAAGAAGTAGATGACTAGACGATCATTTCTCCTACTTTAGAATGCATGCAATTGTTTATTGAGGTGTGTGTGAATGATCTGTATAGTCACTTATGTAATTGGATGTTTATTTCAGTTATATATATATACATGTTATTCTTCTGTAGACAGAGCAAATCACACGGCTTATTAGCAGCAATCGTCTGTGTTATTATTGGCCTTCGCACACATTTCTGATTACGGACCTGTTTGCCGCGTATCACACACTTCTTGTTCAATTGAACCGTTTCCATGGTGTTTCCTAATCACACACAATTCATCCTAGTGAACTGTATGCCGTATATCACACACACCCTCATCTGGCTGCCCGTTTCTGTTGTTCTGCATCATCACAAACAGTTTTCTGGATTAACCATTTGCTACTCATCACACACGCAATTATAATATGAACCATGTTTGATGTCGCCGCCATCGCAAATGTTTTGCATCTTTTTTGACGGTTTTATTATATCACCATTTGTGATTGATGCATTGCACACAGTTTCGTTGAAGGGTCTCTGATTCGACTATCGCGTTTGAACCATCCTGCAGTAGTGGAGGTTATCCTTCAACATCACCTTTCACCCATAGATCAGTGGACAAATAGAGTGAGTAAATCAGATACTCGAGGATATGCTAAGAGCTTGCGTCTTAGCTTATGGAGCCAAATGGGGAGGTTGCCTTGGCAGAATTTTCCTAAAATAACACTTACCAGACTAGTATCCAAATGGCACCATTTGAAACTTTATATGGATGGAAGTGTTGGACCCTTCTCAACTGGTCGGAACCCAAAGAGAGCGCCATTTTCGGGCCTGACATTAAGCAGAAGAACAAGTGCAGCTGATTCGGGAACGTCTGATGACCGCCCAATCAAGACAAAAGACCTACACCGATTCTTATCGTTGCCCCATAATCTTCCAGACCGGAGATCACGCCTACCTAAAGGTCACCCCACTAAAAGGAAATCAACGCTTCCATGTCAAAGGAAAGCTTTCCCGACGATATATCGGACCCTTAAAGATCACCGGAAGGCAGGGAGAATTTGCCTACCAACTTGAGATACCTCCAGAACTAGCATATGTGCACAATGTCTTCCATGTCTCTAAACTTCAAATATTTCTTCAAGTCCCCAAGAAGCCAGATCTCTACAAGGAGATCGATCATCACACTATCAATCTTCAGCCAGATCTCACTTATCGCGAAATCCCAATTCACATTCTTTACGAAGCCGAACAACGGACGAGAAGACGCACCATCAAGTATTTCAGGGTTCACTAGAACAACCACACTGAAGAAGCTACGTGGGAACGCAAAGACTATCTCAAATCTGAATTCTCTCTTTCTTTAATGTCTAGCTAGGGAGTCTCATGGATGAGATTCTTCTTAGGGGGGAAGGTCTGTGACACCCTGAGTTTTATGATCTTGTCTTGAGTCAATAAAGAAATTTTTGAATATTTATGATATTTTAATTCAATTTCCATTTATTTTGTTTTTCTTGCATTGCTTGAATTGTTTGATTTCCATGTGCTCGTAATCCATAGAAAATCCCTAGGCCAATTCCCTTCAACACCTTGTCTCAAACATCACCCAAAGATCATCACAAGTGGTTAGGACCTAAAAGTATTTTATTTACAAATCATTTTGGCCCCAAAAACTTTAAAGTCATTTTCTTGCCTAAAACCATAAAACTATGGTTTGAACTACAAGTATTTATTTTTACTTAATAGATGTTCCTTAAAAAATTCATATTTAGGGTCTACTATATATAAAGACCACTTTTTCCAAGACAAAATATGTTTGAAAAGTTTAACCCCCCCCCTTTTAATTATTTCCGGAATGGCCAGAAATGGCAAATAAAGGAAAATATTTTTTTGTATACAAAATATTTGGGAAAATTCAGAGAGACTCATATGGTACTTGGATATGAGTATAAGTGGACCAAAATCATCATAGGGATGTTTCTCCAAACATTCCCAATAATTCTCATAGCCATGTTTTGACCTCATCTCCTAACCTACCAAATTTCACTTGATTTAGACAAGTATTGCTATTACTTTTGCGGAGTCCAGATGTCTGCCACGCTCATTCACCATTGAATGTCCCTTTGTTGAACCATTGAAGTTGGAACATGCTCCTCCACACACTTGTTTCTTCAAGAACCGCCCTCATCTTCGTCGTTTCATCCTCATATTCATCATCATTCGACAAATATGAAGGCATGAAGTCGGTGTAGAAGTACTCCTTATCAGAAGCCAGCATGTTGGTTTCAAAGTAAACAACAAGAACATAAAAAATGCACTTCGGCATGTGTCGGTAAGATGTTCGTCATGGACGGCGTGGCAGGGGTGCAGGGTACCTAGGCGGCGATCGGACTCAGGGGAGTACGACGTCCGTGGCCGGCAAGGCATGGGCAGTGTTTGTCTCGAGAAAGAAGGAGTGCAGGACTGTGAAGAAAATGTGAGCTGCATGGGATTTTGGGGGAGACATGGCTGTCGGAATCCAACGTGGCAGGCAGCTAGAGTTTAAGAAGTTTCACTCAATTTGATGCCAAAAAAATGTTTGAAGAATTTTGATTTCCAAACTAGTCCAACCCAATTTGATGAGCCGCATTGAAGGCGTGAAAGTGTCTAAACAATCCGAACAGGCCTAGTCGGCTCTCGACCCTTCCTCCATGTGTACGGGGAGGACTGATTTGTCGTTTGTGTAGTACAAATCCACCGTGCCCGCATGTGTTGTGGCCTTAGGCCAACTCCACCGCGCGACCCCATCCGGACATCCGTTTTGGACAGTTTGGGGAGCGACTGGGAGGACGTCCGGGGGGCGGACAAGCGTATGGGGTAGCTGCGCCCAACGCGCACAAGGCCTATTGGACCCAAACGGTCCGCCCCGGCTCGTCGCCGCGCGCCGCCGCCTCGCCGTGCCGCCCCGCGCACGCCGCCGCCTCGCCCCCGAGCTCGCTCTGCCTTGCCGTTGCCCCTCCCCGTGCTCTGTCGCCCTCCCCCGAGCTCGCTCCGCCTCGTCGTTGCCCCGCCCCATGCTCCGCCGCCC
>NC_041390.1:381420292-381427486 GCF_002162155.2 Triticum dicoccoides | reverse complement strand
GCGGCCGGCGCAGGGCACGTAGTGGCGGACGTGGCGGCGGCGCGCGGCCGGCTGCTGGCGCGGGGAGCAACGAGTGGCTCAGTGTGGGTCGCTGATACGTGGACCAGGGACGGACATGAGTGGACGAGAGAGGGCGAGAAGAGCGTCCGTTTGTGTCCGCACAGACCCATTTGTTGCCCAACTTTGCTCCAGATTTGGGGTCGAGCCGGGCGAAAACAGACATCTACGAACAACTTTGTCCATTTGGGATCTAGCACTGGGCCGTGTTTTACCCCAAAGCGTGTCCGGCGGACAAGATAGGGTCGCGCGGTAGAGTTGGCCTTAGGGCATCTCTAGCCGTTGGCCCCCCAGGGGGCGTCTAAAAGCGCCGCCTGGGGGTGAGCCGGCGCAAAAAATGGCACTGGGGGTGAGTCGGTCCCCAGCCGTCGGCCCCCAGGGCCGCCCCCAGGCGCGTATTAAAATAAAAAAGAAGGACCGTTCGGCGAAGTTATGATAAAAACTAGTTAAATTTCGGCCAAACATGGCAGATTTCGGTGAAATTCGCGCATTTTCATTACATTAACCTAATTAAAAAAGAAAGGGGCTGAAGTCGTCGCCGCCGTCGCCGCCATCGTCGTCATCGGCCTTCTCCTCCTTGACGCAGGCGCCCCTGCTGGACCCCTGCCCGACGTCGCCATGGCGGACTGGCGGCGGCGCGTCGTCGTCGTCGCTGTCGCATAAGACGACGACCCCGTCTTCATCGCGGCCGCGTCGGCGCTCCTCGAAGCTGCGCAGGGCGGTGCGCTGGCCCTCTTTCTCCTTCTCCCGGCGCGCCTTCTCCATCGCAATGGAGTCCTGGCGCGCCCATTCTAGGGCCGCGTCGTCGTCGAACTCCGCCTTCACCGGCGCCAGCCCCGGCTCCATCTTTGGCTTGACGAAGCGCGGAGGAGCCGACGAGGAGGAGGCGCGCCGGCCGCCCTCGTTGATGACGATGCCGACGCTGCGAGTGCGCCGACCGATTGGCGTCTCCGCCGCGGGCTCGGCCTTGATGCCGAGAAGCGCCGGAGAACCGGAGGAGTGGGAAGATGAGCGAGAGGAGGAAGACGAGGAGGAGGCGAACCTCCTTGGCGCCCATGCGCGTCGGTGTTGCGACGGGGCGGCCCCATCGCAGGATAGGTCAACGGCGGGTTGTTGCCGCCGTCGAGGTACGCCAGCACGCCATCCAGCGTGCGGCCGGGGACGCCCCACCACAGGCGGCGTCCCTCGCTGTTCTTCGCGCCGCCGATCACCGGCGCGTCGTTGGTGGAGGCCAGGCGCTGCTACTGGCGGCTACGCCGCCCAAGCCGCGTGATTACCGGCGGCGTACTGGGGGAGGGAGCGCTCGCCGTCAGTCAGGGAGGCGCGCGCGACCTCGACCTCCTCGGCGAAGTACTTGGGCTTCGCCACGGCGTTGGGTAACGGGGGAACGGGCACTCCCCCGTCGCTGAGCCGCCACCCCGTCGGCCCGGCGCGCATGTCCGGCGGCGCCGGGATGTTCACCTGGAACAGGAGCCAGGACTCATGTTCGTGGAGCGAACGGCAGCCGAAGCCGTTCGCCACCGCCTCGTCTCCGGGGAAGCGCTCTGCCATGGCGACGGGCTCGGCGGTGGTAGAGAGGGAGAGAGAGGGGCTGCCGGTGGCGCTCGGGAGAGGAAGACGGAGACGGAGAGAGAGGGGCTGGGCGGCGGCGAGGGGCGAGTCTGATGTGGGCACAGGCGAGAGACCGCCGGCTTTTATAGCCGCTCCGCGCCCGTGTGTACGCGTGCGAGGGAGGGGAGGCGTCGGCGCGCCGTCCCGTGACGCGCCGTCCGTGAGGAATCAATGAAAAGGCTGACCGGCGGCAACCTTGCCATTGATTCCCCGCGGGAACCGAGACAGTTAGGGGAAGACGAGCCGCCGTGTCCCTGACGCGGCTGGCCCGCGGCTTTTTCGCGCCAAAACAGTTCGCCTCGGCGCCCCCGGGCGTCCCCCAGCGCGCCGGGTTCGGCCTAGATCCGTCGGCGCTGTTTTCGAAAATCAGACTCCTGGAGACGCGACTGGGCCGTTTTTCGGTGCCGACATAAAAAAACGTCTGAGAAGACCTTTTTGAGGATGCGGCTGGAGATGCCCTTAAGGGCCTCTTTGATTCACAGGATTGTCAAAATGAAGGAATAGGAAAAATGCAGGAATAGGATGGCATGTCCCATAATATCCTACAAGATTTGAAAGAATGTTTGATAGCGCGGGAAAAACAAAGGAATTCTACAAAGAGGTTTGAGTGGATGAAAATTTTCCTCCAAAATGTAGTACAAATGGATCCTATGGAAAAATTCCTAAGGATGCCAATCCTATGAATCAAACGAGCATCACAGGAAAAATTCCTAAGGTTTCAAATCCTCCAAAAATCCTATGCAATTCCTTTGAATCAAAGGACCCCTAAGTGGGGTGCTGGTAGGTCCTGGTACAGCCCATGAAGCTAGCCGGTCCGGTCGGGTCGGCGGAGCAGGACAAGCACAGATGTGACAACGGAACTGGGTGGGCGCGGACGGTAGTCGGGGATGCAGGCCCGCCCGATGCGATGCAGGAGCAGAAGCGCACGTCCGGACGCCCCGGCCTCGCCCCTTGCTCCTCTGTACGTGGCACCGCTGCGCTGCCCGCATCGCCCATTGGCCAACGGGACCTATGCCGCTGGGTGTACTCACTTTGTCGTTTCCTAGTTCAGCTCCTTCACTCCTCTCATGTCTCGTCTGGTTTTTGGTTGGCGCCAACACTTGACATTATAGTCTGATTTGAAGCGCACTGATTAGCTCCCGGAGCTGTAAAATGTGGCGTGTCCAGCCGCGATGTTCCTTATTATTTTACCAAATTTGCTGGGAAAAGCATTGGTATTATCTTTTGGCAAATCCACACAAGATATTACAACATTTTTATCAAGCACAAATGGAGTATCTTTTTGCAAATCCACACAATAAGTCTATTTGGTTGGATACTAGTGTGGCCAAGCCAAAGTGTGGCTAGCCACACAAGTATGGCAAGCCACACAAGTGTGACTGTGAAATTGGACGCCAAATTTTGGTAAAAGTTGGCAAAAAAATTGTCTCTATGACAAATGAGCCATAGGGGCAATAAAGTGTGGCAACTCAAAGTGTGGCAAAAACCAAACACATGCCAACTAAAGTGTGGCTGCCAAATTTTGACTTAGCAAACTGTGGCTGGGAACCAAACAGCCCCTAAATTTGGAGCTCCAAGACAGAAGAAAATCCTATACAACCGGGTTGTATGTATTCAATTGGTAGACCCACTCAACTATGCGACGCATGGCAGCACGAATCTCAACCCAAGCGAGCGACCTTCTTCTCCGATGCTCTGCCGTGGCCATTTTCTACGGTTCAAATCCCAAACCTGCCGTTGGTGCTCCGCCGCCGCCATCGGAGCTGCACTTCTTGCCGCCGGCGTGATTTTCACGTGCTCACAATGTTCGTCCACGTCCAGGCAGTTTGCCTCGTCGTCGTCAACTGCAGCCAAACTCCTATACGGCAGCACATCTACACTGCTCACCCCTGCCGGTCAAGGGTAGCCTCTTCGACGCTAGCAAGTCCATTACTCGTCGCCGACGTAAATCCACTGGTACCCGTGCACCGGCGTACCTCGACTGCTCGCCGCCGGCGTATCGGAGCAGTCTAGAAAATCCATCTAGTCAAGCAAGACGTACAACATCATAGTTGGCTAGTTGGCTGCCTTCGCCTCGATGTGTCAACGACCGGTTGCCGTGATGCCTTCGTCGTCGGGAACAATCGCGCCAGGCTAGGAATCGAAATTTGGCAAAGGGAATCGGGGGAGAAGTTACCTCGTTGCGTCGAGATTCGCACTGCCAGGTGTCGCTCGAGTGAGTGGGTGCCAAGTGTCGCTCGAGTGAGTGGGTCTACCGATTGGATCCATACGACCCGGTCGTATAGGATTTTCTTCAAGACGATGGTGTTGATGTGTCACTCTAGTATCAAATGTATTCCTCTTTCTACCTTTGTACTCGTGGGGAGACTAGGACCCCACGCATTAATTATGTCCGCGCTCGCTCTCACAGTGTCCAATAAACTGTCCTTTTATTTGCTCTTTTTTATTCTGTCCTATTCCTGCCTGACCAATTCCAGCAATAACAATACACACTAGTATGTAGTATGTGTGTCAGAGCTAGGAAATCAGAAATGGGACGAGAGGGGTTACAAATCGACAGGAAGCATGTATTTTTCTTTTCTTTTTGAAACTGCAAAGCAACTTACTGCTGACTGGGATATTTTTATTAATGGATTCAGCTTTTTTTTGCCAATGTATCGGCAGATCTAATACTGAATCTCCGACAATAGGCTGTGGTGACAGGACTATTCAACTGCCCAACACTAGCTGAACCTAGACACGGAGAAAGAGGTTCCTAAGGAGTAGAGCGTTTTGGAGTCCAGGCTCATCTGCACCCTGTTGAAAAAAAATCATAAAAAATTCCAAAATAAAATTTGTGCGGTACATAATTTGATGCGTGAGATTCGCTCCGGTTTTCAAATCATTTGGATATATGACGAGCTCTCGGCAAAAAAGACAAATAGGACCAAAACAGTACATGAACAGTAAACATTTTTATGAACCCTCAGTTTGTCTTTTTTGCTGAGAGCTCGTCATATGTCCAAATGATTTGAAAATTTAAGAACCTCGCGCATCAAATTGTCTACCGCATAAAAAAATTAGAATTTTTTAGTATTTATTTTGATTTTTTTCGCCAGTGTGGGTGTAGATGAGCCCGGGTGCAGATATGGATATTCCGTTCCTAAGAGCAACTCTAGCAGACCCCGCATCCCGCCAGCCCGCAAAACGCGTTTGCAGTTCGCGCAAAACCGCTTTTACGGGCCGGCTTGGACGGCTACAGATGCAGACTCCTCAAACGGACCCGTAAAAAAGCATATGTGTGGAATATGTTTTTTTACGGGTCGGCTTTGCGGGGTCTGTTCTTTGCGCCGATGCATCCCGCATCTTATCGGCCCGCAAATATCAAATCCAACATAAAGACAACAATCAAAAGCAAAACTTAATTATTCAGATCAAACATAATATAATAATCATCCATATTACAAATAATTATTCAAATCAGCATAGCAAAGTTAAAGAATGCAATACAAAATTTGTCATGAATACAAATACAAATGAATACAAAAATAAGTCACTGTTAAGCCCTTTGCCAATGGCGCTCAATGAGATTCTCCTGAAGTTGAAAGTGGGTGTTTGCATTTTCAATCTCCTTGTATGTTTGAAGAAAAGCTCTAATGCAGTTAGGGTCGAGCTGGTTTGGCATGACTACCCACATTATCATAGAAGAATTCCAAGTTCATTCCTCTCTCATCTTTAAGAATCATATTGTGCAGGATAACACAGCATGTCATAATATTTTTCAAGGTTTTCTTATCCCAAAAACGAGCAGGACCACGGACAATGGCAAACCTAGATTGCAAAACACCGAATGCCCTTTCAATATCTTTTCGGGTTGCCTCTTGCACCCTTGCAAATTCACATTGCTTTTTAGTTTTGGGTTCTTTGATGCTTTTGACAAATGTGCACTAAGGAGGGTATATACCATCAGTAAGATAGTACCCCTTTGTGTATTCATGCCCATTGATAGTGTAGTTGCAAGCAGGAGCATCACTACTAGTAAACCTAGCAAACAAATGAGACCGTTGCAACACATTGATATCATTGAGAGTGCCCGGCATACCAAAAAAGCAATGCCAAATCCATAAATCCTCGGATGCTACGGCCTCAAGCACAATTGTTGCATCACGAGACTTGCCACAAATACATTTCTTGCCATGACTTGGGGCAATTTTTCCAAGTCCAATGCATACAATCAATGCTACCTACCATGTTTGGCCAACCCCTCCTCTCTTTAGTTGCCATCAATTTCTTTGTGTCATCTTCGTTGGATGCCCGAAGATACTCAGGACCAAAGACACGGATGATCACCTTTGCAAATCTACGCACAGACTCAATTGTAGTATCTTCACCAATGCGAAGGTACTTATCGGCATAGTCAGCCGAAACACCATATGCAATCACCCGCATTGCCGCTGAGATTTTTTGATATGCACTAAATCCCTTTAAGCCCGCAGCATTCCTTCTTTGAGTAAAATATCGGCAATTTTCCTCACAAGCTTGACAATTTTGACAAAGAGGGATCGACGCATTCGGTACCTTCTCCGGAAGAGATGCGGTGGATACGTTGAATTCTCCGCGAAGTAGTCTTGCATCAACATCTCTTTCCCAAGATGACGATTCCGGGGAATGCAAAGATGCCCAACGGTCGATCCTCGCCTCCTCTTCCGGTTCTCGTCTTCGTGCTCCTTCACGGCAAGTGCCATGATCAACATTTGCTGCCAAAAGTTCGCAAGCATGGTCTCAACATCCGAGTCGTCTGAATCGGACGAATCGGAGAGCAAGAACTCACACGGGCTCAACTCCATCTACATGTGCACCGGCGCGTCAAATTAACTAAACCTAGATTGCAAAAATCACAACAAAATCACAACAAAGTTAATGTGGCCCCGTTGCAACGCACGGGTATTCTTCTAGTCAAAATAATATTTGAGCTCTTATTTCTCTTTTTACTACGCAAGGAAAAGGCATGTTCACCGATGAGATCTCCATGGTCGTTTTTATCTCTCTGCCAATCAGGATGGGGGCCACCTAATCACACACGGCGCGTGGAGATCAAGTTAGCTAGGTTGTTTTTTTATTACTTTTATTTTTCAGCCGTGAGTTAAACATAGGGTCAATATTGATTTTCTTCTTGTGAGTCAAGTTAGAAGGATCGGCTATTATAAAGCTGAGTACGTGCGTATGTAACAGGGGAGGTTATTTTGTGATGGAATTAGACACCACGTGTGTTTCGGCCGCTGGCTATTATCGAGTTTAGAGAATTCTTGTCAAAATCCTACTGGCGTGTAAGTTTCTGCGACGCGGCGCGTAGGGGATTACAAGCTGAGCCTATACGGTTCGTCCATGTTATTCTTTTGGATTGAAGGGTTGGCGTGTTGTTTCCGTGGGATTTGCGAACATTTCCGTAAACCCGCGACTTGTTCTTGCTGCGATGAAGGTTTGTGCCGTGAAAGATTGGGTCAACAACGGATCGTCCCTCGTCTTGAGGTTCGCTCCACATCAGGC
>NC_041390.1:381392882-381419889 GCF_002162155.2 Triticum dicoccoides | reverse complement strand
GTCTGATCGGGTAGGTTTTTTCGCCCCACCCATATTTTGGCGGTTATTTTACCGGTCGGGGACGGATGTGGAGTCTGCTAGAGTTGCTCTAAGGGACTTGACTGTGCTGGTGCATGCATTAGACGAGTACTCCCTCCGTTCCTAAATACTTGTCTTTCTAGAGATTCCAACAAATGACTACATACGGTGCAAAATGAGTGAATCTACACTTTAAAATATGTCTACATACATCCGTATGTTGAGTTCATTTGAAATGCCTAGAAAGACAAGTATTTGGGAACGGAGGGAGTATTTCTCAAGACAAAGGACTTGCTTTTGAAGTGTTTGTTAGAAAGAAAAAAGTACTCTATTTGTAGGTTCTCTACATCACTTAGCATATGACGTGTAAATGGGCATAAATCTAAACAGCGTAAAGTTCCACGAGCTTGTGCTGGGTGCAGTGTGCCGAAAATCTTAGGTGGCGCATGGGGCATCCATTCGCATAATAAGGGACCAACGGTAGCTCGTGGCCGTGTAGGGGATACAGCAAGCAATGAGAATAAAGCAAACGGAACCAAATACAGGTAGGCAGACATTTAGCCAGACGACTTGTCGACTGGGCAGTTGAGGACGTGCCCAGCCAAGGCTGGCCCATCTGTCAAGTGACCAAGTGGTTGGACATTTTGATGAGACATAAACAACGCTGACGCTGAACAAGTACCCCAATTCATGTCCATTCCCGGACACAAAATTCGAATCCAACTTGGCAACTTCAGTGCGAGTTCTAATCGCCAATCAGAAAAACAGGAAAAATCAGAAGAACGAAGCAATCGCACACATTGAATTCAGCTCACGACAAGAGGCAGCTGCAGCGTATCAGAAGGGCGTACACAGCATGTCAATGCAAAGGAGTAACCACATGATTCTCCGGTTCCGGGGCTCACAGCTTTGAAATGAGCTCGGTTTGGATGTCCTTTGGCGTCTCAGCTTCCTTGGCGTCCACATCGGATGCAGGAGGAACATCGACAGCAGGCGAACAGTTGAAGAATCCATGAGGCTGCACAATCAAAGCATCATGGTTTCGTTTGTGAGATCCCTGCTATATATTACTCCCTCCGTTCCAAAATGCTTATTAAGTAGTCTGAGACTCTGAGTTGATCTAGTAGAGAGAACTATCTATCTCAAAACGCTGAAGAGAATAATGCAGAAGTATCTAAAGGCTGATGCACTACCATTATGATGAAGCCGCTGCGTTCCACTGGCATGACAGGCCAGTCTTCGAGCCTTGGGATATGGGTGATCCCGAAAACATACCTGTAGTTGCAGCATGTAAATGTTTTAAGAGACACGGCAGATAGGTGTTTCAAACCAAAATGAACCTGCAAATCAATACCAGCTGACAGGTGGCGACAAACATACCAGAGAACTATGTTGGTTTCCTCCAAGGATCTATCCTTCTTGACCCATGTAGCTAGACCCTCATGGATGCGTGGGTTCTGATTAGGAAATTCTCCTCCAGGGAATATCTCATCACTTTTGTATGATGTAACCCAAAGATTATGCTTTAAAAATCCAGCTCTTCTCAGGAACTTTGCCTCTGGCAGGCAGAACGGCAGACAATTTGAACCAGGTATGAGCTTGTAACCTGTTGGCTGCCCAGTACGATTTACAGTCCTTGTGTTCCTTACCTGATCAACATGCAAAGATCAGCTAATCAAAACAACATATGCAGGCAACAGCGTAACACAAAAGTTAAATATCCAAATTCTTGATGTGTGGTTCAGAAACAGAAAATAACAGACTGAGATGCCGTACATGCTCTCTTCATACGCACATGCTTGTGAATGATCAATCTAAACACAACGAACTTAGGACTTAGGAAAAGGAAAGCCATGTTTAGCTTACAATCCAGTGTCGTGCAGATGAAGGGTCACAATCACGCATTGCCAGTAACTCAGATTGCAGAAGCTCTTCTTCGGCGTAGAAGGCATTATTATGCATATTATTTGGGCCTGAACTTTCAACTTTCACATTTACCTCAACCACCTGCAATGGAAAAGGTAGCAATAGTATCAAAATCATAAACCAGATTATAATTCAAAGAAATGCATATTCTTCATGCAGAGTATACGTCTATAAAATTAATCTTAGATCCTCATTTTTAAGTAATGGCCAGTAAGACAATGAAATGATGCAAATTAAAAAGTCAAAAAGGCATGGCCCAATATCATGCTGTAGAAGCTGATAGAAGTGGATAGGTAAGACTGCAAGATCATGAAAGCAAGGTTCCTTTATCACCGCATAAAAGGCTTACACGACACGACAGGCAAGAAACCTACCTGATTATAAGCTTCATTTGGTTTGCAGTCCACTGCCATGTCCATACGGGCAACAAAGAAATGCTGATGAACTGGTGCATACAAACTAGGAGCAATAGTTGTGCCATATTTCCTTTGTTCCCCAGGCATTAGAGCTCCCAAGCTTAGAATCCCAGTAAGCTTTACTTCAGATTCTATCTTACCATCCTACAAAGAACAAGAAAATATCTATCACATAAGGAAGAGAAACTATAATAGAACTTGAAAAAAATAACTCAGTTTCTGAACTGGAGTTAAATAGAATATAAATACACTGCTACAAAAAAAAAGGTAATGCTGATGCTCACTTGATAAAAGTGCCAATAAAATCCATATTCGTAGTTAGCAATTGTGCATATAAACGAGACAGTAAGCCTGCGTGATCGTCTAACTTCAGCTAATCCTGTTCTCCAATCTTGATGTTTTCAGAGGATTCCATGGTCCTCCTCATGTAAACAAACACAATTCTCAATTGTCTCCACACCACCAGTAAAATTCGTAAAATGTGCATCAAAGTATTTTATGTATCCCAAGCAATCACATCCCTACACAAAGCAATTTGTAACATAGTTAGATTATTAAAGTAGAAAACGTACAGATGCAAAAATAACAGGAGGTTGAACAGCCCGTTGGATGCAGGCGTGCAAAAACTTCTTGCCAAGGGCATAAAACCAAATGAAAATTCAACAATGATTTGATTAGTACACGGTGTAATCAAACCAGACAAACAACATTCTATACATAACTCAGTTTATTTTCAGAGACATAAAAAAAGATGAATTATCATAAAATCGTAAACCCAAAAATATAAACAAAGGAACACGGTAAGTGTATCATCATAAATCTGCAGAGGAAATGCTAGTACTATTCCTAGTAAATTACTCTTGTCGTTTCACTCTGCACATGTAAAGAAACTTTGAGTAGTATTTTTTAGACTTGCTATAGTACACTGAAGCTAAAATTCTTCAGAAAATTCCAAGTTGATTTGAAATGCTACCAAGATGATTTATTGTACTATATATCCCCCAGAATCAAAATAAAGACAATATTCACAGAAAGCAGCTAACAGACCTTCTTAAGAGAGTGTGCATTTTTTCCAAGCCCATCTTCTCCAACATCAAATGCATTCTTCCGGTAATGTGGTTCGTTCGGATCTCCATAGGGAACAACCATTTCAACAAAACTCAGCCTGTGAGCGATTGGACGACGTCCACGGTTTCCATCAACATATGCAACAGAATGGATAACTAGACCTTCCTTGGGTGTGAAGCCAACACGGAAATTCCACTGGTCAACAGAAAATATACAAGTGATGTTTCTAACTAGGTCTTGTTAGATATTAGCTAACAGTTGAAATATTAGACACTAGAAATCACTTTACCTTCTGCCACTCCACAAAAGAGCCAGTAATACGGAAACTTGGGCCTTCAGGTTGACTGATAATAAGAGGTTTCACATCGCTTCTATCGACACCACCTCGTGTCTCCCCAGGAGTGTAGTTTCTCAAATGATCTGGTGGCGGAAGAGGGACAAACTTGCTATCTTCGAATTCTATTACAATATTATTCTGCATATCAACAATAACATGGATCCCTTCAACAGGACGAGCATAGCCATTCTCCATAGGGCTATCACTTTCAGTTCTACAAAAGATTAGAGGCTTGCCAAGTCTTCGGTTGGGAGCATCAGCATCACTATAATAGCCTGCACACCTATTATTTTTAGCAGAAAAGTTCAAGTTCAAAGTTTGATTTTATCACATAAGGCGTAGAAAGATAATGCTAAAGAAAATAATTAACTATTGAAACAATTTAGACATAGCTTACCATGCATCTACCATGACAAGCTCCATGTCATCAATGCCTCTTTTCTTCATGGCTTCAATAAAAGGGGGGAAATCTTTTACTGTAGCTTCACATTCAGCATATTCCATCGCATCCTGCAAACCCCCAAAGTCGTATGAAACTTGACCAATATAAGTAGATAGGACAAATGTTTTATGATGCACCACCACCTTAACAAGCCTATGACTTGATTTTAAGAGTCAGCCATTCAGGCTGTTATGCTAATGTTATTGCAAGAAACTGTTAATACCACAATTCACCAACAAGAACCACATGGTCGTTAGTTCGTTACACAATAAACTTGCTGACCTAAATTGACGTTATAAATGAAATGCATATAATGCTCAAGCAATAACACGGTTTGAAAAGGGTGGATTCGACCTCCTAAAGTTCAACTCCCCTATTCCACTCTCCATACCAGAGTTGGTACGTCCGTCCACAGCAGAATGGAGTTACCCGCGCAAGGGTCGGTCATTTTAGAGCAAATAAGAGGTTGGTAGACTTTTCAGGGTGAGCATATGGTGGGTATCCTATTGAGCAAGGATTACGAAAGAGAATGGTGGGATGGTGTCCACCAATATATGGAAACTAAAAATGTACCATTGCAGGCTGAACATCTGGAACAACTTCTGCTGATATAACCTTGCCTCTGTGATGTCCACCCCTAGTAGCAGCATGCACTTCAGAGAGTTCTACAACCCAAATGCTAGTCTCATTTGTTTGCTTGTTGTAGACAACAAGTCTGGCCCTCCTAGGTGGGAGCCTGCTTGGGATGACAGGACCACCTTTGGTTCTAGGAAGCAGGGATGGTTGGAATGGTGGAAAGAAGTATGCATCAGCTAATGCCACAACATTCTTTTCTGGCTCCAGGAGCACAACTTCAACAAAACGCATGCTGTCTCGTATCTATAAATTTTGTAACTGACATGTTAATTATATATTTGAAACATATGTTTACAATTTGAGAGAAGGGAATAGGTTGACAAACTTCAGGAGTTCTTCCAGCAGCTCTAACAGTTGCTACAGCCACAGCAATTTCAGCAGCAGATAATGGGTCTAAAGGGTGGCTTCTCTGGGCCCTCGTCATGATTGGGATTCCTGCAATTTAAGATAGACATTACAATACTTTTTAACAAGACAGAATATTACACTCTTACAAGTCTGCAGTGAAGTAGGTGTTGATTTTTATAACCTGGCTAAACACCAAGGTTTAACTTCAATAGAGATTTATTAAACTTTCCAAACATGCAACTTGTGGTAGGTGCAAGAAATGGCATACGAATTGCTAGTTGCACTTTGTTGAAGTCAACTCTTGGAGGGGTAAAAGTCTGTATTTTCTTCAATCTATGCAGCTACCGAAAAAAGTCTTCAGAAAATATCCCAAGCCAGTGCACTCCCCCCCCCCCACCTCAACATAGCTCCGCCGCTGTCTGTAGACCTGTAAGCGTCAAAAAACTGTAGACCTCTAACTGCAACAAATGATAAGCTAAATGGGCGCATCATACATGTCATCGTATCAATGCAAATCTTAAATACTATAGTATCCAACAGTAATCCACATCTTCCTTCCTTAATCCCCTTTCAACTCTCATTCATCCAATTTCAAGTTGCTCGGTGCAAAGTTAAGGTAGGGTAACAAGGAACAATGTGAGAGAAGAATACTATTGCCAGTCGCAAGCTAAAAGCCATTTTCTATTGACTACATTGGCATAATAGTTCAATTGTGGCATAGCCTAATTCGATCATCAGATCCAAGTAATGGCTGCACATTACCAATTCCCTCCAATAAATATAGAATTTGGTCTTTTCAGGGATAATCCAAACATAGTGGAAACCAGTGAAATGACAGATATAGTTTTGAATTTATAATCACAAGTATAACAAAGTCAAGCTCCTCGGTTAAAAGGCAGTCCTGATTTCTATTCCAATTATCTGTTGATAAGATTCATGCTAAACATGGATAAGATGAAAACCATAAATTAATTTTGTGATCATTACATGGTTTCCTTTTCAAGAAAATTAGGTATTTTAACCACACATCAGAAAGCTACAACTTGAAGCAGGTGCGCAGTTATGTTTCTCAAGCACAATCTCAATGCATGTCAGCAGGTAGGTAATTATGAAAAGACTAATCCATAGGGCCTCGTCTAATTAAGCAACCATGACTATCAATACGCCGGTGCTTTGGTCCAACACCATGCTACGGGCCCCACACTCACTATGTGCACGGCATGTGTTTGAGTCATTTGTGTATCATTTGGTGCGACCTTCCATGCAAAACATTCTAGTGTTCCCATAATGGCCATATGTCCAATAGACAAAACGGTTCTCGTGCCTTCATAAAAATACATCATTATCTCAATCCAGATAGTCCTCTTCCTAGCCATATCGCATATTTCCAAAAAGAAAATTAGTAATTACTGCAAGGATCATCCAAGTAGATAGTTGCTGGGTAAACATTTAGCAAAATATCCCTATTCCAAACGCTCACTGCTCTATCACAAGATAAATCTGGAAAGAAAAATAAATATGTTCCCAGCCTAGCCCCATCACCAACCTTCAGTGAGCTCCGGGTGTGCAGCAACATTCTATATGGGCTATTGTACTAACGCTATTTTACAGCATGTTGCAGCAAACAAACAACATTGTCCTCGGGTTATCACACAATTATCTGAACTAGTAATTTACATGTCAAGTGCATCCATGGATCTACAACCACCAGGCATTGTTTGCAATGCTTCAACAACACAACCACAGACCCAACGATAAATTCAAACTGAACTATGGTACCACTTTAAGATCCGTGTTTTAAGTTCTATGATTCACGCCCAAGAAAATTATTGTAGCAACCGTATGCAACATATCTTCACGCACGAATCGGATATCATGAGAGTGATCGCGATCAACAGAAGATTAGTGCACATGCACCTTTATAATGTATCAAGGCACTTCACCCGTCAGTCCCCCTTAACATTTCCTGGAGGAGAACCCCCATCAAGTTCAGAAATGGTCACAAATTCACGGCACCAGGTATCTCGTATTACCAAATACAGCAACGGGCACACGAGTAGCAGCGCGATCCAAGTGAACGCACAGCAGATGCAGAGCAACACAGCAGAGGGAGGGGATAACGGTTAGCGATCATACCGTATATACCTTTTGACGAGGCCTTAGCGGTGGTGGACGGGGAATCCGTGATCTCCTCCATCACAGCGCCGCTGTTGGGCTTCACGGGAGAGGCGGCCTTGCCGGCGGCCGCGCCGCTGCGGCATCCCTGCGCCTTTTCGTCGGAGACAGCCATGGGAGAGGGTTTGCTACCTGATCGTCCCCGTTCGTCGCCCCCCTCCTCCTATTCTCCACCCCCGTTGGCAACGATCGGACACGCAGCAGTGACCCCTCCGCCTCCTCCACGGCCTTACCTGCCCCCTTCCTCCTCCCCGGCCGCTTCTAATTCCTCGTGTGGGCGACGAGCGATGGGGGCTTTTGAGATTGGGAATTCGGGGCTCCACGCCGAGGAATGGGGCTGGCGTTTCGGCCGCGAGCGGGCAATCTAAGGAGAGACGGGAAGAGGAGGAGGGGGCTTGGGGTTTGGGGTTTTAGGTGGGTGTGTTCACTGCTGTGCTTCGCTTTTTTGGGGTGCCGGTGATGCCGTGATGCTCATGACCGGTGAGTGTCGGAGGTGGGGGCATTTTTTTTAAGAAATTGTTCATTCAAATCACGAATCAGTATAGAGTAAGTGACTCTTACAAGCACACTGAAACACAAAAACAAAGGACCATAAATACTTAGAGTACCCTAAGACAACCATAACACAAGAAGATCTCTGGAGCCTTGTGTCATTATTTCTGAATCTTGAGAGAAGACTCCTGCAGCAGAAGAATATGCAACCAGTCGCAAACAGGTCATCATCTTCGACCACGGTACAATTGCCGCCACGCTGCTTCCTCCTTTCTTAACACCAGCGCTGAGAAGGCATGAACATTAATCCAACACACCTGCAACAGTCGTCACCATCTTTGGCTTTGAGTACCGCGAAAAGTGTCCCTTCCGGAAGGAAGAGAACTCGAGTCATCCGACCGGTCCAGCACCGTAGCCGGGCCATCCGCCCGAGCAAAGCAGGATCTCCCACCAGCATCAGCGCAGAGGAAGGAGAAGAACAGCAACAGCAAATCGTACCAACAAGGAAGAAGAAAGGTTTTCGTCTCCCTACCTCCATCGCCCATCCGAGGATCCAAACGGCCAGTGCTGATGGACCTCCAACCACCATAGCCCGCGACCTCGACGAGATCCGGGGATCCCCAACACCGCTGGCTCCTAGACGAAGGCAAAAGCCTCGCCTGACCGCGAACGGAGCCCGGAGAAACTTATTCCGACGCGACACCACCGCAACGGCCTCGGCAGCGTCTCCCTCAACCCTAACCCTACCACACACCAACCTAGTGAACAGATCCGAGATTCCCCCTCCCTCCCGCCGCCAGAGCGGCCGACGGAGAGAGAGAGAACCGGCAGCGTCACCAGCGGCGCGCAAGGGACTCCTAGTCGCCTCCTTGATCGCCTCGAGCGATCCAACTTTTCGGAGGTGGGGGCTTGAGTGGTGCCACAGCGTGCCTTTTGAGTGTTCTAGGTTTCTGAAATAGTGTAATGGAAAAAGAAGTGCTTCAAATCATTGCTATTTGACTCGGACCTGTTCTGAAAAAGTTGAGGTATTTCGAATTGTTTGTTGACACGGACAAAGTAAGAATGCTTCAATATAATTTCTCGGAGTAAGCGCTATAGCTTGTTTCCAATATTCAGCAGCTTTATCAAACCAAGCTTCCGCAATTATCTTGTTGAGATCCTATAAATCAGTTCAATTAAAACCTTAGATTCATACTAGAGCCACGATGATTTAGTCTCAAGCTAAACAAAAGCCCTATATACCTAAAATTCATTTTATTATGATCCATTTCACGAAAATATAGATTGTACCAAAGATGCTAAATTGTTTTCTTTTTATTCTAACTTGTAAGCGGTAGATTCATATCCTTTCTTCCTTAATTCATTATTCCATGAAAATGGATTATTTCATGAATTCCTCAAAGCGAGGCTCATCAAAATGAAAAATCCTGACCTTTTCTAGGCTTGCGACTAGAGTGAAGTCGTAACAAGGTAGCCGTACTGGAAGGTGCGGCTGGATCACCTCCTTTTCAGGGAGAGCTAATGCTTATGGCAAAACCAGATTGTTGTGCCATAGGAAGGATATCTATACTAATTCGGTATACTCAAAATACACCTTTGGAGCTGGGTTCAGAATGTCGTGAGACAGTTCGGTCCATATCCGGTGTGGGCGTTAGAGCATTGAGAGGACCTTTCCCTAGTACGATAGGACCGGGAAGGACGCACCTTTAGTGTACCAGCTATCGTGCCTACGGTAAATGCTGGGTAGCCAAGTGCGGAGAGGATAACTGCTGAAAGCATATAAGTAGTAAGCCCACCCCAAGATGAGTTAGTCCAAGACGCAGAACAACAGAGTTTTCTTTTGGAGAAACACTATTATTATGGGGTTGTACACGCGGTAGAAAAATTACGCCGGGGAAAGGGGAAGGGGAAGAAAATCCTATGAACATTTCCTTTTTCGTTAAGTTCAAGTCTGACGAGAGTAATATTCTACAACTAACAACCCATTCATTTTGAGACCGAAAAAGATGCAAATAGCCTCCGGCTTTAAATTAATATAGTTCACCGAATCAATATACCTTAACAACAGAAACAATCTAATACATGGCTCTTGGCCCAAAAGAAAGAGCACACAGACTTCGGAACTAGAGAAACCCCTTTCCTACAATGAAGAGGACGACTGATGCTCTACTCACGGAATGATATGAAGAGGACGGCTGATGCTCCACATACTAAATATGTTGCATCACGTGTTCAACGTCCCGTTGGGGGAACCCAACGGTGCCTTGCTGCAAAAGTATATTCCATTTATAACTCTTTTTTTGCGGGTTCATTTGAAGATAACATTAATCAGATGTAATGAGAAAAACGGATTCGATAGTGATTTGATTATGGATGTGCCACAATGCCCACAACATTGCACTCACACAGTGACACAGAATACCTTTGTTGGCACCCCGCTGTGCACGGGGAATCTCTAGCAGGTACCTACCCAAGAGAGGATTCCATGCTTGGCTGAAAGTTTCTCGCACTACACCCCACGCAAAATGTGCGAGATGGCAGTGAAAAAAGACATGATTAGTATCTTCCGGAACAGCACAGATCGCACAAGTGCCCGTGGCTGGCCCCTGCCTCTTGGCCATGTTGACAGCGGTTGGAAGAGGTTCCTAAACAACTGCCATGAAAAGATTTCACTTTAAGTGACATCGCCTTCATCCAAAGTCGCCAAGCCACATCTAGTGCATGACTTTCCGTCAACTTCTCGACATAGATGTAACCAAAAATTGTCGAGAAGCGGAAATTTTCCAAGAAACCTCATCCGGTGACGGATCTAAGACGATGGTACTAAGACGAGCGCGCAAGGAGTCCCACTCCTTCTCCTCAACCGGCGTTAGCTCACGACGAAACCATATCGCCTGCGGGGAGACACCACGTGCCTCGACAACCATGGTATCTGGGTCAGTGGCCGCAATGAATAATGCCCGATGATTCACCCAGAGCGGTTCCGCATCTAGACAAGCATCATGCCAGAACTTGATAGATTAGCAATCGCGGGCCTGAAACCTCGCGCCTAGAGGGAACGCAGGTTTCACCACGTGGATCTCATTCCAGAAAGGCAACTCGTGTGACACAACTTAAAAAAATGTTCCGAGTGGGAAGTACTTAGTTTCCAGTAACTCGGCCCACATGCTTGCCGCATTGATCACAAGCTTTCGAATCCACTTTGAAAGGAGGGCAACGTTCATAACTTTTCAAATTGGTGACCCCCAAGCCTCAATACTCGGTCTACAACCCGCTACCCAGTTTATCATGTGATACTTATGTTTGGGTCCTACTCCTTCCCAAAAGAACCAGGACCTGGGCGTGTCTAACTTCGTGTGAGCCCCATCCGTGAGAAAAAAATGCCTATAGAGAAGATGGGTAGAGAGGACAAACTCGAGTAGTGAGCGTGGGCCTAGCCCTGGAGGACATAAATTTGTCGCTCCAGGGGCACACCCTATTTGCCACCTTCGAATATAGCGGCTTCCATCCGAGGATTGAGAAGTGTTTGTTTGAAATGGGGAGCCCAAGGTATTTGATGGGAAATTTGCCTAGCCTACTGATATGTCCATTTGACATCATTATTTTCTACTGTAATTCAACTTACTCTAATAATATATTTCACATTATGGTGCAAATTCTAATGCCTTTTATCTCTTAAGATGCAAGTTATATCAAGAAAGGTAGATTGCTGACAGCTGGAATTCTGGACCTAAAATAGCAACAATAGAGAAACAATTCTCCGGAGCTCAAAATGAAGCGTGGATTTTTTGAGAATTCTTTTGGAATATATGACGAATTACGGAGCAAAAATATGCCACAGGGGGTCCACCAGCCAGCCACAAGGGTATGTGGCACGGTGTTAGGGCGTATTTCTCTTTTAGTGGCTTTGGTGATTGATGACAATGCTTTTTGCGGACTAATCATGTGTATTGAGCATTTCAGATATCCTATCATATGGCAAAAGACGATTTATTCCCCTCGGTGTTATAGAGTGGAGATGGTTATTTCCAGCGATTCTTTTCCAGGGGTATTTGAGTTGTAAGAAATCCGTACTATCAAGAGGGTGTCCGCATTGAAAAGGCTTGGTGGAGTCAACACGTACACGTTTATTTATGCACCCACTTTTCCTCCCGGCAACATGGTGATTGGCCCTGGCAAAACCGGTTTACCAAATGTTGATCGTTGATTTTTTGAGTTTTTGCTCCCTCAGGGACATTCCTATGTAAACCTCCTAGAACCTCCTCTACCAAACAAGGCATGCAGGAAAGAGGATCACCAAATCGCTCCAATCTCAAACCTCTTTTGGGCTGAAAAACCACCCCTACCAAATGGGGCCTTCAAGTATTTCATCCAATTAAGATTTAAAAGCCATATATTTTTGGGAGTGCCTAGAACTCATCTAAATGAGATATAATTTCCTCTCATTCACCTGCCATTAGCTAACATCATCTTTGTGGTTAACTTACTGATTTTTTGGGTAATCAACTGATATGTGTGATTGATGTCATTAGATCGCTCGGGCCAGCCCAATTGACCATGAAACACGTGGAGAAACATACCATGTCGCTAGCCGAGTAATGAGGGTTAGCCATAAAAGAAATGCAAGCACGCAACAAAAAGTAGTTACATTTTATCTAGAAAAAAGTGGTTACATTTTTTGAAGGGAAGCAAGCCACTATAGTTCTTGCACTAGTGTATGATATAAATTAATAAATAAATATAGCTTTGGAAGGAAATGTCCAAAGTTTACTATTTTTTAACCATAATATCTAGCAAATTTGCATGGATTTTTAAAACAATTCAAGAGTTTTAAAAAAAATCAATAAAATTTTAAAATGTTCATGAAATTAAAAATGTTGAAAACTTTGGGAAAAAAGTTCATGAACTTGATAATTGTTCAGGAATTTGACAAATATTACCAAATTTGGGAAATCTCCGTGAATTTGAAAAATATTTGCCAATTTATAAAAATGTTAATCGTAGTCGGCTGAAAAATAACTTGCGGTTGCTACTCCTGAAAACATGTAGTTGCGACCTCCCTTGAAAACATGTAATTTTGACTCCATTTGAAAATATGTAGTTGTGATCCCCTTTGAACACATGCAGTTGCAACCCCATTTAAAACATGCAGTTGCAACTCCGTTTGAAAACTTGATGTTGCGACCCTCCTTGAACATATGCAGTTGCGACTATATTAAAGCCTTGGACTTGCGACCTCCTTAAAGGTGTGTAATTATGATCACATTTGAAAACTTGTTGTTTCAACCCCCTTTGAAAACCTGTATTCTGAACCAATTAAAAAATTTGTGCTTGCGAATCCATTTCAAAACTTCCAGTTTCGACCCTCTTGAAAATTCACAATGTTGACCCCTTAAAACATACAATTGTGATGCTATTTTAAAACTTCTAGTTACAACCCTCTTGAAAATTTACAATAGCAATCCAATTTGAAAACATTCAACTATGCTTGAAAACATTTAGTTACGACATCAGTTGAAAACTCCCCCCCCCCCAAATAAATAAATAAAACTAGCATAGAAAAGAGAGCTCTGCGTTACGGGGAGCTCCTATGTGCCGCATTCTGGGGAGCACTTAGTTAACCAGCGCTTCTTCGGGAGCCTCGTAAAGATCACTTGCGGTGGGTTGAGAGTGTCGCACTCTGGACACTCCCTTCGGATTATTTTTTGCACACGTTTTCGGCTTTTAAAGCAGTTTTTGTTCCAGTCTTTTTACTTTTCAGTTTAAATTTTTTTGCGTGAAAAAACGTGTTTTTTTGCTTTCGTGAAAGGCACGGGTTTGCTTCCGCGAGAGGCACGGCTGTGCCTCTCGGAAACGAAAAAAAACATGTTTTCTGTTTTTTTTTCCACAAGAGGCATGATTTTGCTTTCGAAAACGAAAAATACGTTTTCTATTTTTTTTTTCGCGACAGGCACTGTTTCGTTTTCGCGAGAGACGCGGCTTGCTTTCGCGAGAGACACAGCCGTGTCTTTCAAAAACGAAAAAAACACGTTTTCTGTTTTTTTCTGCGAGAGACACGGCTTGCTTTCGCGAGAGACACAGCCGTGTCTTTCAAAAACGAAAAAAAACACGTTTTCTGTTTTTTTCTGCGAGAGACACGGTTTTGCTTCCGCGAGAGCACGGTTGTGCTTTCGCAAGAGTCAGTGCTTCTTGGAAAATAAAAAAACATGTTTTTTTTGTTTTTTTCTCTCTTCCATGAGAGGCAAGCTTGTGCTTCCGCGGGAGGCACGACGTGTCTCTTTCGAAAAAGGAAAAAAAAACTGTGCTTCCGGTCTGGTTTTTTTGTGAATTTGTTTGTCAAAACCAATCAACGTGTGCTCTAGTTTTTAAAATCTCGACGCGAGGAATCCAACATTGAAGACGGTTCGAGATTTCAACACACGGTTTAAAAGATAAAACATTTTAAATAAACGAGTCTATAAAAAAAGAAACTCACATGTTGCGACAAATGGCTCATATGTAGCACACCACTTGTTACAACCTAAAAATTAGAAGTGATCTTTACAAGAAGTACTCCTCAATTAATGATTTCGCGCAAATACATGCCTCATCTCACAGGGTGCACCCCGACTAGACCGGCCCATTGCGGTGCGATTTGAATGCGTTGGTGAAAAATCGTAAAAAGCACGCTAGCGGTAGCTGGGATACGAACTCGCGACTGCCTACTCACGCGAGCTTGCTGCTACCACAACGACCGAGGGAGCTCAATAGGGGCGAATCCTATCTTTCTTTTTTTTGAGAAATCAGGGGCGAATCCTATCTATCGCTGCAGACGCCCGTTAGTGTGTATTTTGCAAACGGGCGCCAGCGCCCCTGCTGGGCCGACCCATTTGTACATTTTCTAAGCAAAAAATGTGACAACGCAAGGGATCGAACCAGCATCTCCACATCAAGGCAAGCTGCGTTAGCCATCACACCAACTTACATGACTAGTCAACACACATCTTTTTTCCTTCTTTACTTATTTCCTCGTTCCTTTTTATTTTTCCTCTTCTTTCTTTTTCTTTTTTGTTTCTTTTTCCCTTTTTTATTTTTTTTCTTCTTTGTCGTTCGATGATTTTTTTTAAAAATTTGTGAACTATTTTTTTCAAATTTGATGAACATTTTTTGAAACTTGGTGAACTTTTCTAAAATTCTATGAACCTTTTTAAATCCATCAACTCTTTTCAATTTCGATGAAGCTTTTCAAATTTGATGAACTTTTTTCAAATTCAATAAACTTTTTTAAAACTATATGAACTATTTTCGTATTTGATGAACTTTTTAAGAAACATTTATCTTTATTTTCTAAATTGATGAACTTTGTTTCCAATTTTGATGGACTTTTTCCAAAATTGATGAACTTTTTTCAAAAGTGTTGATTTTTCCCCAAAATCGATGAATTTGTTTTAAAGTTTGATATACCTTTTTTATAAAAATTGATGAACTTTTTTTTTCAGATTCGATGAACTTTTTCTAATTATGATGAACTTTTCTCATATTCAATGAACATTTTCCAAATATGATGGACTTTACTCAAATTCAGTGAACTTTTTTTAGATTAAATTAACTTTTTTTGAGAAACGCCAATGATTTTTCAAATTTGAAAAAAAGTATATGCATTTTTGAAAAAAAGTTCTTTGATTTTTTTAGAAACTGCACGCATTTAGCAAGAAAAAGGAAAGTAAGATGGTGAACAAAACCGTTACAGAAAAAGAGAAAAAAAAAAGAAAAAAACGGTTTGGAATGCTTCCCACACTGATGGCTTTGCGAGCTAGGGCAAAATAAAAGAAAGCGAACGATTTTTGTGACCACAAGACGTTCGGTGTCCTATTGGTTGGTGCACTGCGATGGTAAAGGGGAGGTCGCATTCTTAACCGGCGCTAATAGCGCCGATTAGGACTCCCCCAATAGGGCGCCCTCTGCACCGTGGAACCAACTAGGGTGCACTGTATGGCTTAGTTGGGCCGGCCCATAAAACGCGACCGCAACGAACTCACAACACGGAAAAAGCGCATAAAAATAGGATTCGTTGAGGCTGATCATAGTGGGGAGTATCTTAGACTAGTGTCATATGCATGACACTAGTCTAAGTTACTACCTTTATAGTGCAAAGTAACATAATACTAGTGTCATGTGTGGCCTCATTTAATAGCTTGTAGACTCATATTGTCTTCAAAAGCGCTATGTTACAGTAACATATTATGTTACTATTTTTCATTAACTACTTGTCACATAAGCAAAAAATTCTCGAAGTGCGCTATGTTACTATCTAAGTTACTCCCACTATGACTCGCCTGAGGATTCGAACTCGCACCAATGGACTCCCGCACAAGCTTGCTAAACACTTGGGTTACCTAATAGCACTGACTGATAGCAGCGCCAAGCACTATAAGAACTACTTTTGACGCGCTATTTATACTGTATCACTTAGATTTGGGAATTATATTAAAAAATGTGAATTTAGAAAAGTTCATCGATTTAGAAAAGAGTTCATCATTTTTTTAAGAAAAACTTCACAAAGATTGAAAAAAGTTCACTCGATTTTGAAAAGAATTGATCGGTTTTAAAAGAGTTCATCAATTTGAAAAGTTCACTGATTTTGTAAAAAATTCATTTGTTTTAAAAAAATCCAACTGATTTTGAATAAAAATCATTGATTATCAAAAAGTATATTTCAATTTGAAACAAGTTCATTGGTTTTGAAAATGAGTTCATCGATTTTGAAAAAGTTCATCGATTAAAAAAATTGACTTGGAAGAAGGTTCACTCAATTGATCAAAAGTAAAAAAGAAAATAAATGAACATAACCGTTCCAATAAAAAATTATGAAGAAAAAAGAAAAAGAAAAAGAAGAAGGAAGAAAAGAGGAAAAGATGGGAAAAGATAGGATTGAACGCATCAGGTGTGGGTGGCAGGGTAGTCAGCGCGGCTTATGTGAGATCATTGGGTCGCCGGCTCGGAACTCATTATTCACGCAGTTTTTTGGCGTTAAAATAAAAGATGGGCCGGCCCAGCGCCACACGGAGGGTAAGCGCCCGTTTGCGCGAAGTGCAGAAATGGGCGCAACAAGCGCCTTTTATGAGTTGCCAACGACCGAAGAGTTCTAAGGGAAAATATGCATCGCAACAATTAAAAACTAATAGCGTAAGGCAATGCTCTCGTTAGATGGTCCCAGCCCAAAATGTGTGCATGTTCGGCTGGCTATACCGGGAGCTAACACTATTTGAAAAGAATACCGAACAATATTCCAAAGTTTGAAATATTTTCTGAACTTACTAATCATTTTATGAAATGGCGAACACATTTTTTGAATTTGTGAAAAAAAATTCAAAACGGGAAGAACTTTTAAAATCATGAACATATTTTGAACTTTCAGACAAAATTTCAAAAAGGAGAAGAAATTTGGAAATCCCAAACAAATTTCAAACATAAATAATTTTTGAAAACATGCACAAAAAATTGAAAACTAGAACATTTTTGGAAATTTGTGAACAATTTTCGTAAACAGGAACATTTTTCTATATCCCGGTCATTATTTGAAAAGTTCTGGAAATTTTGAACGAAAACATTCCAATTTGTTTTTCGTAAAATGAGAACAGTTTTTGAAATGCCTGATTTTTTTTTGAAAATGCAAACATTATTTGAATTTATGAACAATTTTGGAGAAAACGAATATTTTTTTGACATCATAGTCATTATTTGAGGAGTTCTCGAAATTTTAAGAGAAAACATTGCGAACAATTTTTGAAAAATAAGAACATTTGCTTGAACAATGTTTTGAAAATGCGGACATTATTTTAACAAATTTTGAAAGCACAACCATTTCTAGAAATTTTAGCATTTTTTGAAGCACGAATATTTTTTAAGTTTCTAAACTATTTTTTAAACATTAAATGATTTTAAAAGTAAAAATATACTTTAGAAGTAAAAAAGAAACTAAAAAAAGGAAAAAAGAAACAGTAAAGAAAAAGAAAAGAAAGAAGAAAGAAAAAAAATAAAAAATGAAAAACCAAGATGAAACAGGAAAATCAGTGAAAGAAAAAATAACCGATTCATGGAACCTTCTAAAAGGTTCCCAAAACCAGAAAAACCCTACAGGAAAACTCTAGAAGGTTCCCAGAACTGGAAAATGCTGCAACATGTTAATGGGACGGTCCAGGTCATCCCTGGATATTTGTGTTGGCTCGACGGTTCAATGCACCTAGCGGCCAATCTTTATCTAATAATAAAGTAAATTGAATTTCTTTCGTCCGTTATGGCATTTTAAAGAAAAGTCCTTCTATTTCAGATAATTCAAGCCGCAGTCCTGTTTTAAGTTAAAACGAATCGTCATTTTTGTATTCTACACAAAAGTTCCTGTCTTTTCTTGAAATCAACCCGCCATTCGGATTTAAGTCACCCCCGAACCGTTATTTCACATTTTTCGAAAACCCCCCTGACGTTTTAGGTAATTCATCCGCAGATCATATTTAAGTCAAATAAATGCTTTTTAGAATCATCCATATCTTTAAACCGTAACTCCAATTTAAACATGTTATATATGAAATTTGATTAGAAAAATATGTAGAATATGAATATGAGATTATTTTTACCTGTTAAGTATTTTTAAATATTATTTTGGAATATATTTGAGTCAAACCAAATAATTTTCTAAATTATCTGTATCTTTTAAATCGTAGCTTTGATTTTAAATATTATATATGAAATTTTATTAGAAAAATGTGTGGAATCTAAATATGGTGTTAATTTTATCTGTTAAATATTTTTAAAATATTGTTATGAAAGCAAACTTATAATTTATAGCGTAAGATCTGTTTTTTTCATACCGGCGGCGATCCAGATTGCAAATAAATACCCCACTATAACCATATAGAGAAAATAAAACATCGATAACTACACATGTATACCTCTAAAAATGTCACAGGGAAAAACAACAGATTTCTCATCGCGCACGCGCGCGCGCGAGAGAGAGAGAGAGAGAGAGGAGAGGGAGAGAGACGTCTTAGGATTAACCATATTCAACATTGTTTTGTGTGAACACCGAGGCCATCGCTGATGAGGGTGAGAAGGAGGATAAGCGAAAACACAAATATGATGTCTCGCAAAAATAAAGGAGATGGACTTATTATGGTCTTGAGTGATGGTTGTTGAGTTAAGAGCGCGTGTTATGTTTCCTCTCCCGTTGCAATGCACGGGCTCTTTTACTAGTATCGCTAAAAAAAAACCTAGCGGCTCGACGGTTCGACACACCTAGCGGCAGATATCGCTAAAAAAACTAGCGGCAAATAGGGAATTCCCGCGTTATGTGCCAGCTGGGAACTGGCGCTCACGGACATCCCGTTCATGGGTCAGGCCAATAAGCCGCTACGAGCGTTGGCTTGCTGAAAAAAGTTTCCTTGCACGCTCGGTTTTTTATTTCCCTTGTTCACTTGGTTAGATGGTTCCCAGATGACCGACCATTGACCTGGTCCCACGTTGACAGTATACTTTTCGACAAAGTTCATAAAACTTTGAAAAAATATTGAATTTGAAAAAAGTTCATGCAATAAAAAATTCATAAGTTGGAAAAACTTCTTAATTTGGATAAATATCATGAATTTGAAAAAAGTTCAAAAAATGAAAAAAAAATCACTAATTTTAAAACAATTCATGAATCTAAAAAGCTTCATGAATTTGAAAAAAGTTTGCAAAACTAAGAAAAAGATCATAAAATTTGAAAAAGTTCATGGAGTTTTTATAATATCGAGAATTAAAAAAAGTATATAGATTTTGAAAAATATTCTCAGGTTCATAAAAAATTCATGCATTTGAAAAAGTCCACATATTTAAAGAAAAAAGTTCACAAACTTGAGAAAATTTCATGATAAGAAAAACATTCTCAAAAATTCATAAAAGTTCACGAATTTGAAGATACTTTATGAATTTGAAGAAAATTGTAAAGTTTGAAAAAATTCACGTATTTACAAAAAGGAAAAAGCCAAACAAAACTGATCCAAACAAAAAGAAAAGAAAAAAGAAAACTGGTTGGAAGCTTCCTAAAGCCAGCAACCGAACTTTGCTCTAATACCTTCGAATAGGCCGACCCAAAGGGGGAGGGGGTGCACGTGGTTTCGGTAACTAACGACTATAAACGACACTAAAGGCATCGCATAGGAGAGCAATTAATTTAGGTGTACCCTTTGTGGGAGCCCCTCAGGGATCACTTTTCATGCGTTGAGAGTGCTCCCAGCCATCGCCATGTGTCGTGTTCTAGGCGCTCACTTGGGATTATTTTTGTATGCATTTTAAGGTTTTTTTTGACTTTTGATTTTTGCATGGTTTTCCTTAGGTTTTGGACAAAAATCCAAAGAAAAAAATTTGCAAGAAAAAAACATATTTTTTTCGTGGGAGTCACAGATTTACCTTTTATGAAGGCACACAGATTTGTTTCCGCAGAGGCATACTTGTGCCTCTCGTGAAAGAAAAAACACATTTTTTTTCTTCTACGAGCGGCACAACCCGTAAAGAGAAAAAAATATATTTTTTCTTCTTCAGTGAGAGACACATATTTGCTTCTCATGGAGTCATAGTTTTTCTTCTGCGAGAGGCTAAGATGTGCCTCTCGGAAATGGAAAGAAACACGTTTTTTTTTCTTCCACGAGTGCCTTATGAAAAAGAAAAAAACATGTTTTTTTTGTTCCGCTAGACGCACATATTTGCTTATCATGGAGGCACAGATTTGCTTCCACGAGAGGCACAGCTGCGCCTCTTTGAAAAAAGAAAACCTATGTTGTTTTTTCTTCTGCAAGAGGCATAAATTTGCTTTCGCGAAAGGCACAAATGTATCTCTTGAAAATAGAAAAGGTAAGAAAAAAATTGTGATTCTGGCTCGTAAGAAAAAGCCGTTGGCGCAAGAAATCCAGCAGTAACACGGCTCGCGATTTGGATGCAGAGTTTAAGAGATAAATATTTTGAATAAACGAATCTAATAAAAAAGAAAACTCCACAGTTGTGATGAGTGGCGCACATGCAGTGCCCCACTTATTATAACCTGAAAATAATCTTTGCAAGGATACCTTCTAATTAGTAATTTTGATCTAATAGAGATTTAGCGTCGGAAAGTCCAAACTTGTTTTAAAGGGCAATGAAAAAGAAAAACTACTACAGGCCCAGTCTGGCTTTGCGCACGCAAAAACAAAGAAGAAGAAAAACACCACAGAAGCGTGAGACAACTGCACACGAACACAGTAACCTAAAAAAGCTGTACATGCACAAATGTCAGCCTCAGCTAGCTGACAATTAGCAAAACCGTGTATTTTTTAATCGAGATTGCCAAATGTCAATCGACCGAGACTTAAGAAGTCTTAATCTTTGCCATATTTGTAAGATCGTATGTGGAAAACCGTGTAAAAATTACTTTAATTTTTAATATGTTTTGTCATTTGTTTTCTCGGGATCTAGCCACATCTATTTTTAAGGATCCCGATAACGCCCACACGTGTGGGTGTTAAGGAGTCTGGCCAGACGTCTTGTCTGGTATCTAAAAAATCAGTCCACACGTCCGCGTGTGGGCAAAACAAGTAATATACCCACACGCTTGGTCTTTTGCCTTGTGGTCTCTCCCACATGCTTACGTGTGAGCAAAATAGATAATGCCCACACGCCCGTACTCACGGTCCCGCACGCTTCGCGTGATAGTCACCACGCGTCCCCGCAGTTGCCATGGTCCGGACCCTCTTCCATGTGCGTTTAACTGCAGTTGCCATGTTGCTGAATTACAGTTGCCATGATTGCTCAACTGCAGTTGCCATCTCAGGTCAAGTGCTAGATGCCACTTTTGGACAACTGCACCTGTTGCCATGTATGGTCTGATCTACCACAGTTGCCATGATATGAAAACTTTAGAAGTTGCCACCTACTAACACTAGGCAGTTGTCATGTAGTACTACAAAAAGGCATGGCAAAGAAACATGTTTGAGTAAAGAGAGAGTTGCCATCTGCTTACAAGCACGCTAGGGCAGTTGTCATGTACCCTGCAAAACACATGACAACTCGGATAAAAAGAGAGTTGCTATCTTCTTACAACCACACTAGGGCAGTTGTCATGTACCCTGTATAAACACATGGCAACTGACAGCTTTGGATGTGGGAGAGGAGACGGGGGTATGGGCGAACTGATAAATGCCCACACAGCAGCCCGTCAGCGTACGTGAAAACTGGCGTGTGGGCGAACTGCTAAACGCCCACACACCAGCCCTCCGCGTGGTGAGGCGGACGTGTGGGCGACCGGATGAATGCCCACACACCAGCCCAATCTTACATGGCATAAAAATCTGACAAAACATACCAAGATTCGTGCAAAAATAAACGGATGTTGATCCATGCGTGTGGGCGATATGCAAATGGTGTTAGTATTTTCGATTTTTAATTATACATAAGGAAGATTTAGCCGCAAAAGAAAATGGTAGGAAGATAATTCCACCACGTCGTACTTCCAAGACATCACACCGTGCCGCAGAAAAAGACCACATCCGCATTAAGAGAAGAAAGGAGTAGTACAGTTCAGGCCCGACAACTTGGCCTCGACGTACAACACAACCCTCTCATCTCACGGGTGAAAGAATTGGGGCTGGTTTTCACGAACTGATTGATGTGGATGTTGGGCATGATGGGAAAGCCGTGGGTAAATACCTCCGTGTGAAGGTGAAGCTGGACATTACTGTGCCGCTGATGAGAGGTTTTGTGCTGGATAGGGAGAAAAAAGCAAATGGTAGCGAGGTGGAGGAGGAGGTATCAAAGGGAGAGGATAGCAGTAAGAAGAAAAAGAAGAAGGAGCTACTCTGGTGTCGGTTTGAGTATGAACATATGCCGGACTTCTGCTATACATGCGGGATAATTGGACACGGGGAGAAGGAATGCAGTTCGAGGCCTGTGAGGGGTGAAGCTCCCCAGTATGGCCCATGGATGAGGGCGGAGGATAGTAGTAAGAGGGAGGAGGAAGGAGGGAGAGGCAGGTGGAATGATGGGCGGCAAAGCAATAACCCTAGGAGGCTGGGTGGAGGAAGGGGAAGTGATGGTAATCCGTATCATGGGGAGCGTCGTTAGTACAGTTGGGGCAGAGGATCTGGGGGTTCAGGCAGCGATGCTCCATCTTGGAGGAAAGAAGGGGTGGAATTTAAAAGTAGCAAGAAGGGAGCAGGTGGGTAAGAGAAGGAGGTAACGAGCCCGTTGAAACTTACGGACAAAACAGACAAACATTCAGAAGGAAACACATCAAGATCCCTACAGTTCGAGGCAGTCATGGAGAACCAATTGAATACTGAGAAGGGAAGTGCAGATATGGTGGTTGATGGCGTGCCCAAGGGTGCGAATCAAGGAAAAACAGATGAAGATAAAGCAGCGGGGGAGGAGGAAGAGCAAAGTAACACTAAGGAGGAAGGACGCATGGTGATGTCTGATGGGAAAAACGGAGGGACGAAGGAAGGGTGGGTGCAGGTGATCAAAGCGAGAGTCTGGGAGTTAAGTTAGGTAAGAGAGAGAGAGAGAGAGAGAGAGAGAGAGAGAGAGAGAGAGAGTGATAATATGGAGATAGATGTCACAGCCGGGGGCAAGAGGAGCAAGATGGAGGGGGAGGGTAATAACAGTAGCACACAAGGTCGGGTCGCAGGGGAGGAGCACACAGAGGCAGAGAACCACAACACAACCACATCGACCGGGTTGCAGGTGCAACCCTACCGGGAGCAATGAAAATTGTAAGTTGGAACTGTCGGGGGCTCGGGAATGGCCCAACAGTTCAATCTCTTCTTGAGCTTGGAAGAGTGGAAGATCCCAACATTTTGTTTCTGTGTGAGACTAGGTTGAAGGAGAAGGAGTTGGGAAGGTTTAGGTGGTTGTTGGGGCTCGCCAACATGGTTGCTTGGAAGGACGAAGGGAGTGGCAGAGGGGTGGCCTTATTCTAGAGAAGAGGAGTGGATGTTACCTTATGATCATACGGTAGAAGGCATGTTGATTTGGATGTAACAAGGGAGGATAGGGTGATCTGGAGATTAACAGGGGTGTATGGAGAGTCTGAGTTAATGAGGAAGAAAGAAACGTGGAGGCTGCTAAAAATTCTTAATCAACAACAACAAGTGCGCAGGCTGTGGCTATGTTTCGGTGACTTTAACGAGATTTTAGCAAGCGACGAGAAGGTAGGGGGAGCATCCCGACCTCAGCACTACCTTGATGATTTTAGAGAAGCTCTGAACCAATGTAGCCTTAGAGATATCGGGTATGAAGGTGATATTTTACATGGAGGAACCACAGTAAAGAGCTAAGGACATACATCTGCGAACGTCTGGACAGGGAAACAACAAATGAGGAGTGGTGCGAGATGTTTCCAGAGTTTGTAGTCATCAATGGGGAACCGAGACATTCAAACCATCGACCGATAATAGTGCAACTGGAGGGGGTGGAAAAGAAATGGAAGACGAGGGATAATAATTTCATATTCGAGGCAAGGTGGCTGCAGGAGGAGGGGTGTGAGGATGTGATCAAGAATCATGGGAGAATAGCTGGAGGGAAGGAGGAAGCGATGTCACCCAGGCGATGCGATCGGTGGCAACACAGATTAGTACTTGGAGTAGAGAGGTTGTGGGAGAGCTTGAAGGGATGATTAGGAAGGCATGGAGGGAGCTGGAGCGATGCATGAAAGAGCCTATCTCGGAGGCAAAAATCAGAAAGGAGGCAAGGCTCCGCACACTTGTTCATGAACTGAAGGAGAAGAAGCACACGAAACTGAAACAACGAGTTCACTTGTGGTGGTTGAAGGGTGGCAACCGCAACATCAAATACTTACAGTCTGTGGCATCAGCAAGAAAGAGAACTAATCGGTTGAAGGAGATCAGAAGGGAGGACGGTGTAGTGGAGGAGGGGGAGGTTTTAACTAACTATGTGCGCTCATTTTTTCAGGAACTTTTTACGACCTCCAATCCACACCGATTGCCAGAGTTGCTCGATAAAGTCCAGCCGCGGGTGACTAGTGACATGCATGCAATACTTGATGCATAATTTACCCGGGAAGAAGTAAGGGCAGCGTGGATCATATTGGCGACCTCAAGGCGCCGGGACCTGATGGTATGCCAGCAATTTTCTTTAAGAGGCACTGGCACTTTATGGGGGATAAAGTAGTGGAAGAAGTGTTAGCTGTACTGAATGGAGGAGAAATCCCTAAGGGCTGGAACGATACCATGGTTGTACTCATTCCCAAAGTCAAAAACCCGAGAAGAATCAAGGATCTCCAGCCTATAAGTCTCTACAATGTGATATACAAATTAGTGTCAAAGGTCATTGCCAACCGACTTAAGCTAATTCTTCCTGGTACTATTTCAGAAAATCAAAGCGCTTTTGTACCGGGGAGACTAATCACAGACAATGTTCTCATAGCGTACGAGTTGTCCCACTACTTGCTAAATAAGAGGACCGAGAAGGTGGGGCATTAGTGGTTAAAGTAGACATGAGCAAAGCCTATGACAGGGTAGAATGGTGCTTCTTGGAGGCAATGATGGGAAAGTTAGGTTTCAGTGCAAGATGGGTTGAGCTAATTATGAAATGTGTGAGATCAGTAAGATATCAAATCAAAGTGAATGGAGAGATGACCCAACAATTCAGCCCGTCACGGGGTCTTAGGCAAGGGGACCCGGTGTCTCCCTACCTGTTTGTAATCTGCACGGAAGGACCATCGGCATTGCTTGCAGACGCAGAACGGAGTGGCACGATAGATGGAGTCAAGATCTACCCAAGAGCGCCGTGTGTATCACACCTATTCTTCGTGGACGACTCCATGTTACTGATCAAGGTGGAGCAACAGGAAGCGACAGCCCTCCATGGTGCTTTACAGTTGTATGAGGACTGCTCTGGGCAGTGTATCAATGTGGAAATGTCGGCCATAATGTTTAGTCCGAATACAGATGCTGCAGAGCGGAACTCGGTTAAGAACACTCTGGTAATTCAGAACGAGGATTGGAATGAGAAATATCTCGGTCTTCCCGTTCATGTCGGGCGATCTAGGAAGAGGGCGTTCAACTATATAAAATGTAACGTGTGTGGGAGAGTGCATGGGTGGCAGGAAAGGCTCTTAGCAAAGGAAGGCAAAGAAGTTCTGGTGAAAGGCGTGGCTCAAGCTATCCCTGCATTCGCCATGTCATGTTTTGACCTGACCAAAACATTTTGTGCAGAACTAAACTCACTCATAGGCAAGTTTTGGTGGAGCCAACAAGATAAGCAAAACCCGATGCATTGGATAAGCTGGGACAAGATAACTCAGCCGAAATCAATGGGTGAGTTGGGCTTTAGAGATATGCATAGCTTCAATATAGCTATGCTGTCTCGGCAGGGGTAGCGTCTACTTTAAAACCCAGACAGCCTCTGCGCCAAGATCTTGCAGGCGAGATACTTTCTCGGACAGACTGTGCTAGAAGTGGAAGCCCACGATGGGATCTCATATTCTTGGCGGAGCATCCTCCATGGGCTGGACCTCGTGAAGCATGGATATATATGGAGGATTGGGGATGGATCCAAGGTGAACATCTGGTCGGATCCTTGGATACCGAAACCATGGTCTCGGAGAGTCATCACACCACGGGGGGGCCAGCCTCCTTACAATGGTTAGTGAGCTAATCAGCCCAGTCACTAGGAAATGGGATGAAGAGCTCGTTCGTGACACCTTTTGTGAGGAGGACATGAAACATATCTTAAGCATTCCGCTAAGGGAGGGGATAGATGATTTCATCGCCTAGCATTATGATTTGAAAGGGGAACACTCAGTCAAAAGCGCCTATAAACTCCAGGTGGAGTGATGCCAGCAAGTACAAACCGGGGCTCCTGGGACAAGTTCTTCAGCTGTGGGACAGTTGGAGAGGCATGATGATCCAACCTGGAAGCGCATATGGAAAATGCGATGCCCAGTAAAGCTGCATATGTTTATTTGGAGAATGAAGCATCAGTCATTGGCACTATGCACTAATCTGAAGAGGAGAGGCATGAGGCTAGAGCGCTCTAGCTGTTTCATATGTGGGAGAGCGGAGGAGGATGGGGCGCACCTGTTCATAAAATGCAAGCTGGTGAAGGAAGGATGGCGAGCACTTGGGCTCGAGCAAGACCACATGCAAC
>NC_041390.1:381384234-381392624 GCF_002162155.2 Triticum dicoccoides | reverse complement strand
TAAATTGTGGGAGCTGCATGATAGGAAAAGGATGTTAATAATAATCTTTTGGTGGCATTGGTGGAATAATAGGAACAAAATTCGAGAAGGGGAGCCGCCAATCGCTATAGCTAAGATAGTGAGGAGAGCAAGATGCGATGCAATGGAGTATGAGGAAGTATACTCTCCGTCAGGTAAAAAGACCCCAGCTAAATGGCAGGCACCTGCTCATGGGGAGGTCAAGTTCAACCTTGATGGGGCTTTTACACCTGGTGGCAGTAGTGGAGGATGGGGAGTGGTAGCCAGAGACGACGAGGGGCATGTTATAATAGCTCGGGCCGGCCAACAAGACCATACTCCAGATGCCTTTGCTGCTGAGGTTGGCGCGATGGCCGCATCGGTTCAAACAACAGCTGACATGGGTGCCACTCGAGCTGTTTTCGAGACTGACTCACAACTGCTTGCTGATGCTTTGGACATTTGGAAGGCAGATTCCTCACCTTATGTTGCAGTAATCGAGGACATAAAACTCCAACTCAAGCTGTGGTTTACAATGTTCACTGTACGAGCTTGTCGCCGAGAGGCAAATTCTGTTACGCATGAATTAGCTCAAATAGGTCGTACGTGTTTACCAAAGACCTGCATAAATTAGCTCAAAGAGGCAAATTCTGTTGCGCATGAATTAGCGAGAAGAGAAGGCAAAGGCACGGTCGAGAAACTATGATCAAGAAGTGATCCTAAAACAACCCACGTTCAAGCATAACTCGAGACCGTGTTCTCTTCTCGGACTCCGCCGAAAAGAGACCATCACGGCCACACACTCTGTTGATTCATTTTAATTAAGTTAAGTTTAAGGTTTTCTACAACCAGACATTAACAAATTCCCATCTACCCATAACCGCGGGCACGGCTTTCAAAAGTTCAAATCCCTACAGGGGTGTCTCAACTTAGCCCATCACAAGCTCTCACGGTCAATGAAGGATATTCCTTCCCCCAAGACAATCCGATCAGACTCGGAATCCCGGTTACAAGACATCTCGACAATGGTAAAACTAAACCAGCAAAGCCGCCTGAATGTGCCGACAAATCCCGATAGGAGCTGCACATATCTCGTTCTCAGGGCACACTCAGATGAGCACTCCGTACAACTAAAACCAAACCTCGAGTTTCCCCGAGGGGGCGCTGCAAAGGGCTCTAGTTTGGACCAACACTCAGAGGAGCACTGGCCTGGGGGGGGGGGTTAAAATAAAGATGACCCTCGGGCTCCGAAAACCCAAGGGAAAAAGAAAAGGCTAGGTGGCGAATGGTAAAACCAAGGTTCGGCATTGCTGGAGGAGTTTTATTCAAGGCGAACTATCAAGGGGTTCCCATTATAACCCAACTATGTAAGGAACGCAAAAATCAAGGAACATAACACCGGTATGACGGAAACTAGGGCGGCAAGAGTGGAACAAAACACCAGGCATAAGGCCGAGCCTTCCACCCTTTACCAAGTATATAGGTGCATTAAAACCGACAAGATATAATAATGATATCCCAACAATAAACATGTTCCAACAAGGAACAAACTCCAAGCTTCACCTGCAACTAACAACGCTATAAGAGGGGCTGAGCAAAGCGGTAACATAACCAAGCAACGGTTTGCTAGGACAAGGTGGGTTAGAGGTTTGACATGGCAATATGGGAGGCCTGATAAGCAAGTGGTAAGTATCATAGCATAGGCATAGCAATAGAGCGAGCATCTAGCAAGCAAAGACAAAAGTGATTTCGAGGGTATGGTCATCTTGCCTGCAAAGTTCTCCGAGTTGATGTTAGCTTGAACCTCGTAAGCGTACTCAACGGGTTCCTTGATCACGTACTCGTCTCCCGGCTCTACCCAAAGCAAGAACACAAGAAAAGGGAGAAACAATCAACCACGTGCAATGCACAAGCAACATGATGCAAAACATGGCATGATATGCGGGATGTGATATGCAATGCATATGCATGACTTGGAAAGGAAAGATTGAACCTGGACTCAACTTGGAAAACCAAGAGTGCCACTGGAAAGAGGAGTTGATTTCAGTCGAAATCGATATAAAGATCAGTGGAATCGGATGCACGGTTTGCAAATGGCAAGCAAAACAAATATGGCACCGATCTGCGATTAACAGCACGAGGCCATCGAAATGCATCAATAACAAGCTACTGCACTCTAACATAACAACAAAGCACATGGCAGGGATCCACTCAAGATGCTTGACAAAAGATGAACACTGAGCTACGGCTAATTCACTCAATAGCAGGTTCAAACAAGCATGGCAAAAGTGCAAAAGATATCAGGTTACAGACTTAGTGAAAATAGCAACATGCCAGGAATTTCACATCAGGAAGCAATGTTTAGAGCACGATAACAACATGCTACAGGAACATATCATGGCAAATCAAGGCATGGCATGAAGCTACTCAAAGCATACAAGAAAAGTCCCTTACTAACCATAAGCCAAAAGGGATCAGAAAATACAATGGCAACCATGGGAACATAGCAATTATCGTTAACAGATTCAGACTTAGTAGAAAACTGGAACATGGCAAAACAGATATTAAGTAGGCATGTTTGCGAGCTCGATGCACTCATCACAAGGCATTGCATGACAAACTAAGCATACACCCAGCAAGTAGACATGGCATAGAAGCTAAACATGGCATGAACAACTACATAGTATGCATGGATCAACTACAACAAGCTCGGCAAAAATGCTTAACACGTAAACATTCTGCCAGGAACATTTTATAGCAAAAGTAGAGCTTGATTGACTCAATCTAGGGTGTTCCATAATTGCAAACAAAGACATGGACGGATAGAGCACAACAATATCTACAAAACATCCTTACTGATCATGCTCAAAAGAGGCATGGATCACTCCGTAGCAACATGGATACATGGCATAAAAATATAATCAGGAAAATGACTTAGAAGATCTCCAAGTCCCTGAAATCAGCAACATTACAAGAGGTACTTTGCATGCTTGTGCTAGTCACCACAAAGATCACAAAAATACATGGCATACACCCCTATAAAGATGACATGGCATACTTCAAAACACATGTAGGGCTCAAGTTCATAGGAGGCACACATTAAACATGGCAAAAATGACAAATGTCCAATTGCTGATAATAATCTGAAACTAACATAAACTAGCACTCTTGCAACAGCATTTAGGGCATCAAGATGAGCTCAAATGAACACCGCGAAATGGAATGAAATGAAGTACTCGACGAGACGAACAATTTGATATGCTACACGCCCAAAACGGAGCCACAGTTGCAGATATATGATGCTATGAAGAATGCCAAAAGTTACTGAAATTAGGGCAAAAGTCAACCCTAGTTTGGATCCAGATCTGGATCGGCCGGTTACTGTAGCAGCACGGGGATCGAGGTTCGCCGGCCGGAGAAAGGTCGCCGGAGGAAGAGGAGACGATGGATCCAGGGTCTCCTTCCCCGGATCTGGCCGGAGCTTCTGCCGGGGCGGCGTGGGACGCCGGAGGACGGGCGCGGCGAGGGCGGTGGTCGCCCGGGCGGCGAGGCGGCGGAGGAGGCGTGGCGAGGTGGTGGTCGTCGGCGAGGTAAGGACGCGGCGGTGCGGTGAGGAGGAGGAAGGCGGCGGGCGCGAGCCTCGGGCGGCGGCATGGAGAGACGGGCCACGGGGGCCGACGCTGGGCCTGGCGGGCCCGCGCGGTCGGCGACGAAGTGGGGCTCGCCCGCGGGACACGTGGCGCAATCTGGTTGGCGGTGGCGGGAGCGTTCGGCGCGGCCCGGACGTGTCCGGCGCGCGGATGAGGAGCGGGGCTAGGGTTAGGGTGGTATGGATCCGGAATTTCGGGGGAGAGACCTTTTTATAGGTAGGAGGAGCTAGGAGGCTTCAAATTGAGCATAGTTTTTGGCCACGCGATCATGATCGAATGACCTAGATGATGGAGGAGGTTTAGGTGGGTTTTGGGCCACTTTGGAGGGGTGTTGGGCTGCAACACACGAGGCCTTTTCGATCCCTCGGTTAACCGTTGGAGTATCAAACGAAGTCCAAATGGCACGAAACTTGACAGGCGGTCTACCGGTAGTAAACCAAGGCCGCTTGGCAAGTCTCGGTCCAATCCGAACACGTTTAAAACCCGCACACGAAAAGAGGTAGAAAGGGACACCAGAGGTCATAGGAGCGCCGGAATGCAAAACGGACAACGGAGAAAATGCTCGGATGCATGAGACGAACAGGTATGCAAATGCGATGCACATGATGACATGATATAAGATGCATGACAAAGACAAAAGCACTCGAAGACAAAAACCCGACAATGAGGAAATATCATAACTTAGTGCCGATAATGGCAAGAGTTGGAATACAAATATGGCAGGTTAAATATGGGGTGTTACAACAATTTCATTAAAATTATGTGTATATATAAACAAATCCTGAAGGATTGGTAGCAATGCCAGAAACAATTCAACTTCGTTTTGCCGACATGTGGGACATCCTTCATCCGGCTCCACCTGCCATGCAGCAATATTGAGTGCACAACTCTAGGGAAAGATTCACCCTGGTCGTTGCGCCGCAGTAGTAATGACTAGTGAGCAGTCAAATCACAGAGCCCCACCTTCGCCACGGTAAGTTGCTCGGATGAAGCAACCATCATTTCTCTGTTTGTTGAATCCGCTGGTACTCCCATATTCCCAGAGTAATAAGTTGCTCGGGCGAAGCAACCATCACTTCACCTTTCCCATAGTAAGTACTAGTACCTCCTTTTTTTACTCTAGAAACAACCACACGTGAATATTGGACGGTAGCAACACATCAACTGAATCAAAAATCAAAACCAACTAATGAACTACTACTAATGGTGAGCATTTGCTAGTATCATGTACTCCGTCTGTCCATGTATATAGGGCTTAATGCGTTTTCCGAGACTAACTTTGGCCCTATTTGGATCCATGGGTTAGAGTTAGTTTGAGCTAGTTGGGGCTCAAATAGCCCTAAAGTATCCAGGCATGAGGGTTAAATTGGAGCAAGTTGCACCGAACCCACCAAAAAAAACTATCCCACCCAAGAGGTGCTAATTGGAGATAGTTCTCATTGGGTCTACTGAAAATTCACTTTTCTCTCTCCATCAAGTGCATTTATTGTCAATCTAACCCTCTCACCCAAAAACCTCTTTGGCTACAGTTAGTTCAGGGTTAGTCATGAGTTAGTCTAACCTCTAGCTAAGTTAGAGTATCCAAACAGGAGCAGTATAGGACATGCAAGTTGCTGAAAGCATACAGTCAAATTCGTACGTGAAAGGATCTTTTTTTGAAAACGAAACATCAAAGGATCTTCGAATGATATAATTTTCAAATTATATAAAATTTTATCAATAGTCAAAGGCATCCTCGAAGAATACATTAGGCCCTATATAAAATCTTATCAATAGTCAAAACCAAGTGTTACTACTACACCAAACAAGTTCAAAACGAGAAACTGGACCCACTCACGGCATGACACACCTGTCTCGTTTGGTCCGTCGGTCAAAGCACTTCCTCTTCTTGGCATAACAATTGAGTACAATATTTTTTTAGAATGCTCTTGGCATGTCGCTAACATGTGATGAGTTAACCGACCTCAATAGACGGCAAAAACGCCAGCCCGCCGCACTTTGAGAGAGACGAGGAGCGAGAAGCGATATGGGCTGCTGGATTACTAGAGCTAGGTGTCGCACGGAGGCCAAGAAATATGGTGATAGCGTGGGTTAGTCATGTAGTATGATGTAACTACACTGGGCTGCCGTGTTTCGTACTCTTCCGGTCTACTATGGAGATGATTGGTTGATTTTATATTGCTGAATAATATAAAATATTATGAGTGCAGATGCTCCACCACGAGGTTCCTTGCTCCTCCTCGATCGTCGGGCGTGCATGTAATGCTTTAGGCCCCTCCCAATGATCCACCTTGTACAGGTGCTAAGGCTGCCATGTAGGCAAAAAATCTGATGTGGCAAGGTAATTAAGAGGAGAGAGATGAGTGTGGTGACCCTAGGAAGAAACAATGCCAAGCATGAGAACCTAGGCAAAACACTAAGAGGAGAGGGACAAGAGTACGTCGCCGGGCTCTAGAAGCGGGAGTGAGCGAGATCGCATACGCCAGTGGATCTTACCCAGGTTCAGGGCTCTCCTAGAAGATAACACCCCTAGTCCTGCTCTGCGGGGTCTCCGCATGATCACTATCTCAACAATGGTAGCTACAAGATTGCTCCTTGAGCTGTTTAGCTTGAGGAGGAAGAAGAACAAGGCTAGCCCTACTTGCCCTCTTTATGTGTGTGTGTCTTGAGGTTCTGAACCCTTTGCATGGGTGGCCTGGGGAGTTTATATAGGCCTACCCCCAGGGGTACAATGGTAATCCGACCGGGTGTAGGACCCGGCTTTCAGTCTCTCTAAACGTCGGCTTCTCCGCCGGATGTTGGGGCCCACCACTTGGTGGATCCCATCGGCTGTCGTGTACTCGTTCGACAGGCCGCGCCCGCCACTTGCGGGTCCGGTTGATCACTCCACACTGTAGCCTTGCTACTGATGATGGATGCTTTGTCGGGGGAAGCATGACTACAGTACCGCCGCCTGGTGGGCGTTCACTATTGCCACTCCCTGTTTAGTCTCGTTAATGACACACGGACTTCGAGGGGGGAGGGGCCCGCCTGTTGGGAGGCGGCCCGCCCCGTTGCCGCCTTTTGGGAATCTACCGCATTCTGGGCTCACCAACAGGTAGGGTCCGCCGCCTGCGGGCCGTACCGATAGGCCATCGTGGGAGCATAGCTCCCTAGGTGATAGGTGATGTCATGGGCAGCGTGGCTACAGTATCCCACCGGGTGGGGGCGTCCGCCAGGTACGCCCGTACTTTAGCCGCGCTCAGCCCAGGATTCGGGGGTGGCAGGTTACACTGTAGCCACGCCCCGTCCCGTCATAGTTATGTGGGTGCAAACTTTGAGGGCATGAGGGGCTGCCTGCTAGAAGCCGGTCGCCTCGTAGCCACCTTCTGGTATCCTGCCGCCTTCTAGTAGCCGGCCGCTTGGACTAGCCGGCTCAAGGGAGCAGTCGTTCGTCTGGGAGGTGTGAGGGGTGCAATCGGCCCGGATGTCTTGAAATACCATGGGAGATGATGAGGCTACCCATGGTCATTTATCCCGACAGTAGTCCCCAAAGCTAGTGGGGCGCCGTGGCTGAAAAGGCAAGGAGCCCCAACAGCTTCCTACTCTGAGTTGTCTAGTCAACTTGCTTCATCCGTCTTCTGGAGGCACCGATGGCTAGGAGCCAGCCATGACCAGGCCAACCGCCTAGTGAATTCGACACGTCGTGGTGGGGGCCGAGTGGCACGCCTGCCGGGTGGTAGGCCAACCGCCCGTTGCTTGCCCGCCATGTGGCACCAGCAGGCCAGGACGGCCTGCCAGCCCACGCGCGCGATGGGACGTCACCGCAGGCCAGGGCCCGCCACCACAGGGCCTCGGCACGCGCGCGGATCCGCTGCGGCCAAGGTGGGTGGTTGCACTTCTGCATGTAGTCAATGCGCGCATTTACCATGTGGTAAACGCGGGGTCGTGGGGGGAGTGGGCGCATGTCGGCGTCCTGGGAACGGGGGTCCCCAGACTTGCCTGCCTGCGGCCCATGGCGTGGCTCCACCAACGTCCCCGTACGGCCCATCTTCAGCAGCAAACACTCAAGACCCTCGCGAGGGGCCAAGCCTCATGAGGCGGACGACGCAAGACCTCCTCGGGGCGGCCTCACCAGGCTGGCTCGCGAGGAGCGGAGAGATCAAGGCGGGGGGCACCTCGTGAGGTCCCTGTGACGCAAGCCATGACGACCAAGGCCTGGCGGGCACCAGCACGTGCAGTGAACTCGTTTCCTCTTTGGTGCTAAAGGGACAGGTGCAGGCGAGGAGTCCCGAGGCATCAGGCAAAGGTTTCCATATCGGTGCAACAAGACCAAGACCAGCAGGACGGTAGGACAGAGATCACCGTGGATCCCAGGACGACGTCGCCACCAGAGCCTTTGGCAGGCAAAGACCACCTTTTGCCAGGATAGCCTGTACTAGTTGTCTCCCTTCAAATTTGTCCGTTGTTGGATCCCTTCCCGCCTACATTTGGGAAGGGGACCAGGGCCTCTATAAATAGGACTAGTCACCACCATAGCAAGGGGATCACACATTCAGACAATCCTCAAACACACCAGCTCATCGAGCTCAAGAACACCTCTCCTCAGGAGGCTGTTCTTCCCTTGTATTTGTTCATCCTCAGCCCAAGAGGCAATCCACCACACCACACTGGAGTAGGGTATTACACCACAATGGTGGCCCGAACCAGTATAAACCCTGCATCCTTTGTTCCGCGAGTCCGGCGCGCTTAGCTTTGAGATCG
>NC_041390.1:381366542-381384006 GCF_002162155.2 Triticum dicoccoides | reverse complement strand
TCTCCATGCGCACCCCAGAGTTCGAACCACAAGGGTTTTGTCGGAACCCGAAATCCGACATTTGGCACGCCAGGTAGGGGTGCGCTGAAGCTCCGCCTCTCCGCTTGCTTCATCCAGCTCCATGATAGATGACATCCCTCTAGTTAGGCCGGCGGGCGCCTGCGGATGCGCCGCGGGCGTTTGGGCCTTCACCCACACCTTGCGGCAGGTGCGGTGGCCGCGCAAGTTCAAGCCAGAGATGCCGCCTCACTACGATGGCACATCAGATCTGGCAGCCTTCCTGCAGGCGTATAAGAAGGCCGTCCTTGAAGCCGGAGGCGATGACCAGGTCATGGCCAACTGGTTCCCCCTGGCCCTGGCCGGCAAGCCACGCGCCTAGCTGCTCAGCTTGCCAGGATCTTCGGTGGCCTCCTGGGAGGAGCTGCGCGGTCTCTTCATCACGCGCTTCGCGGCACCGGCGCCTCTCGCTGTCGCGGCCCTCCTCAGCGGCTCGCAAGCACCACCCTCGGACCGTCACACCAAGACGTTCTTTCGCCAGATTGGTGCCGCCTCCGTGCGGCAAGGAGCTCCCCCGGGTTGGGCGGCGCCCAAGGCCGACCTCACCTTCGACTCGGGGGATCACCCCGCCACCACTGTCGGCTCGGGCGTGCTCCCAATGTTGTGCACGCCCACCATCTGTAGCGTAGCTGTCACCAAGACCCTCATCGATGGTGGCACCGGTCTCAACGTGCTCTTTGTGGAGGCTTTCAGCCTTCTTCACGTACCACTCCAACGGCTCCGCCCCAGCAAGGCCTTCTCCGGGGTCGGCGGCGGCTCCACCAGCCCCTTGGAGCAGATCTGCCTTCCTGTGACATTCGGCACCCGCGATAACTACCGCACTGAGCTGATCGACTTCGACATCGCCCGCATCGGCCTCCCATACAACACCATCCTTAGATACCCGGCTCTGGCTCAGTTTATGGCGGCGACCCATCCGGCCTACAACCTCATGAACATGCCCGGGAGCAAGGATGTCCTCACCATAGTTGGAGATACCAAGGAGGCTCTGGCGGCACTCAAGTGTGCCCTCAAAACTGCCGCAGCAGCGCGACCGGCCAACGAGGCCACCCCAGGGGTTAAGGAGGCCGCGCTAGCAAAGAAGAAGCAGTTGTTCACTCAAGATCGGGCTGAAACCAAGCAGGTGCTAGTCGAGGAAGATGGGTCCTCAGGAGCCACCTTCACCATAGGCGCCAACCTCGACCCAGATCAAGAGGAGGCATTGGTGAGGTTCCTGCGCGCGAACAAGGCTGTATTCGCCTGGGAACCCAAGCAGCTAGTAGGGGTCCCAAGAGGGGTGATCGAGCATCACTTGAGGGTGTGCCCTAATGTGCCCCCTATGAAGAAGAAGGTGCAGCGGCATTCCAAAGAGAAGCAGTCCTCCATCGTCTAGGAAACCCGCAAGCTGGAGGCAGCGGGTGTCATTCGCGAGGTTCATTACCCCGAGTGGCTGGCGAACCCCATCATCATACCAAAGAAAGGAGGGAAGGAGTGCATGTGTGTTGACTTCACCAAACTTAACAAGGCCTGTCCCCATGACTTGTTCCCGCTCCCGCGCATTGACCAGATCATCGAATCCACCGCCGAATGCGACTTGCTGTGCTTCCTGGACACATTTTCAGGCTATCACCAGATCAAGATGGCAGTGGAGGATGTGGAGAAGACGACCTTCCTGACCCCGTGTGGGGTGTACTGCTACACTTGCATGCCGTTCGGGCTGCGCAACACAGGCGCGACCTTCCAACGGCTGATGCACATCGCCCTAGGCCAGCAGCTCAGGAGGAACGCAGAGGCCTACATCGACGGCATTGTGGTAAAATCCCGGGAGGCAAGAACTTTGATTCAAGAGCTGGAGCAGACCTTCGCAAGCCTGCGCTAGGTAGACCTGCGGCTCAACCCAGAAAAGTGTGTGTCCGGCGTCCCCTCTAGCAAGCTGTTGGGCTTCCTCGTGTCCCACAGGGGGATCGAGGCTAACCCAGAGAAGCTCAAGGCGATAGAAGACATGAGCCCACCACAAACTCTCAAGGAGATGCAGAAGCTTCCAGGCTGCGTGACCTCGCTGGGGTGCTTCATCTCCAAGCTGGGAGAGCGCGCCCTGCCATTCTTCAAGCTGATGAAGAAGAAGGGCCCGTTCGAGTGGACCCCGGAAGCTAACCAAGTGTTTCAAGACCTCAAGAGATACCTGACCAGCCCTCCAGTGATGGTGGCACCTCGCCCTCTTGAGCCCCTGGTGCTTTACCTTACCGCCACTCCCTACTCCGCTAGCGTAGCTCTAGTGGCGGTTCGGGAAGAGCGCCAGGCCAAGGGGCTGCTGTGCCGCGCTGCACCACCAGCCGAGGCAATACAGGACCCAGAGGGCACCGCGAAGGCTGCAACAATGCCAACGAGTGACCAGGCCCATCAAGGCGGCGTTCACGGGCCTGCAGAGGCCCTAATAGGCGACCAGGCTCTTGGGGACCCGTCATCTCGTGAGACGCCCCAGCTGCTGGCAGGCACAAGCTCCGTCGACTTTCCCACCCTCGTCGAGCACCCAGTGTATTTTGTCAGCATGGTACTGCGGGATGCAAGGGCACGATACCCCATGCCTCAGAAGCTCTTGCTCGTGCTTTTGGTGGCCTCGCGTAAACTGCGTCACTACTTCCAAGGTCACCCAATCAAGGTCGTCTCAGCCTACCCGCTGGAGAGGGTACTTAGGAGCCCCAACGCTGCTGGAAGAGTTGCCGAATGAAACATCGACCTGCAAGCATTCCAGCTGGAGTTCAGCACAACTAGGGTTATCAAGGGGGCCGCGCTCGCCGACTTCGTGGCAGAATGGACTGACGCCCCGGGGTTTGAAGCAGGCAAGGACTGATCCCTCTCGCCAGGAAGTGAAGCACCAGATGGCTGGGTCATGTATTTTGATGGCACGTTCGCACGCCAGGGCGCGGGGGATGGAGCAGTGCTCATCTCGCCCACTCAGGACAAGGTCTACTACGCCATGCAGCTCTGCTTCTAGCAAGGCGAGAAGGTCTCCAACAACATCACGGAGTACGAAGGCATCATTGCTGGCCTCAAGGCCGTGGTGGCCCTGGGGGTGAAGCGCCTCACCATCAGGGGCGACTCGCAGCTCCTTGTCAACTTCTGCAACAAGGTATATGAGCCGAAGGACGAGCACATGGAGGCATACCTCGCGGAGGTATGCAAAACGGAAAAAGCATTTCATGGGTCTAGGATTGCAGCATGTGCCCTGTGGCACCAACAAGGAGGCTGATGACATCGCCAAAAGGGCATCCAAGCGACAACCCCAAGAGCCTGGCATCTTTGAGGAGCGGCTCTTCAAGCCGTCCGCATCACCTCCGCTTTCGGGGCCGGCGCCGCCTCGGGAGGAGCTCCCCCAACCACCTGCCTCGGGAGCCCCAGCCTATGGCCCGACCTCGGGAGCGCGTATACTCCCGGTGCTCGAGCCTCAGGAGGGGTGTTGGACCAAGGAGTTCAAGGAATACCTGACGCAAGGGATGCTGCTGGAGAAAGAGGAGGACGCGGAGCGCGTGGCCCGACAGGCTACGACATACTGCATCCAGGACGGTGAGTTATACAGGAAGTGGTCAAATGATGTTTCCTTGCGATACATCTCCAGGGAATAGGGGAACGAGTTGCTGGCTAACATGCACGGAGGAGACTGCGGGCACCACTCATCGTCACGAACCCTCGTCAGCAAGGCATTCCGCAGCGGGTTCTACTGGCCTACGGCGCTCAACGACGCAACCGAGCTCGTGAAGTCCTCTGAGGCCTGCCAATTCCACGCCAAGCAGATCCATCAGCTAGCTCAGGGCCTCCATACCATCCTAATCTCGTGGCCGTCCGCAGTCTGGGGGCTGGATATCTTAGGCCCGTTCCCTCGAGTGCCTGGGGGCTAACGCTACCTCTATGTCGACATCGACAAGTTCACCAAATGGGCGGAGGTAGAAGCTGTCCGCACCATCCCGGCCAGATCTGCGGTCAAGTTCATCAAGGGTCTCATGAGCCAGTTCGGGGTCCCTAATCGCATCATCACTGACAACGGCTCGCAGTTCACTAGCAATCTCTTCAAGACATATTGTGCTAACCTTGGAACGCAGATCTGCTACGCTTCGGTGGCACACCCCAGGAGCAATGGTCAAGCCGAACACGCCAACGCGGAGGTCCTCAGGGGCCTCAAGACCAGGACCTTCAAGAAGAAGCTTGAGGCCTGCGGCAAGGGCTGGCACGACGTGCTCTAGTCTATGCTGTGGTCCATCCACACCACCGCCACCAAGCCAACAGGCGAGACCCCGTTCTTCCTCGTCTACGGAGCAAAAGCGGTTCTCCCTCACGAGGTCAAGCATCGCTCCGCGTGGGTCCTGGCATTTGATGAGACACAGCAGGATGCCATGCGGGGGATGGACCTTGTGCTGGGGGAGGAACACCGCCGTGAAGCCTCGCTCCGAGCGGCAAGGTACCAGCAGGCACTGCGACGGTACCACTGTCGCAGTGTCCACTCCAGGACGCTTGAGGTGGGTGATCTCGTCCTGAGGCGGGTGCTCTCCAGGGAAGGGATGTACAAACTCTCGCCCATGTGGGAGGGCCCGTTTAGGATCGCACGTGTCTCCAGGCCTGGCACCGCGCGCCTGGAGACACAGGACGGGATCCCCATCCAGAACGCCTGGAACATCCAGCACCTTCGGAAGTTCTACCCATGAAGCAAGGCCTAGCGCCTGTGAAGCAAGGCCTCGCGCCTGTGAAGGTCTCCGCACGTGACACTCTCACATAATAATGAGTGGGGATGTACATGCTCTGGAGTCTTAGGAGTGCCACCCTCGGGCCTCGGGGGCTCCCTCCCACGTCCTAGTGGCAGCACTTAGCTCCGTGCTGGTGAGAAGACTAGACTAGGTGCCGGACGCGACTTTTCATTTGCTTTCCGCAGTTGGCTTGCCCCTTTTCTTAATGGAAGTTCGCATTCTGGTTTTTCTTGTCACCTTGGTTCGATCGCCTTTTCCTCTGTTCTTCCCTCGGTTCTTTCTTTTGGCCCGTACTCTTCCTCACCTGCCTCGAGAGGGGGCTGGACGGGTGCACTCATGAGCGCTTCTCCTGTTCTTCGCGAGGCACCCTCGCTCGAGCTCCCTTAATCCGTGCCCCTCAGGTACCGCGATGCGGAGCTCTGGGTCATGGCCGGCCACGTCTACGACCTGGGCTTGGAAGAACAAGAGGTCCTTAACAAATTTTTGCAGTTCCTTGACGCCTCCCAAGCCAACGACAAGGAGATCTCACTAGGTACTGGGAGAGGCACGCCTCATGAGGCAGACACTACTTCAGACACATCAAGCTAAGTTATCTCTACACGCCTACATAAAACGCTGATACTGCAACACGACACAGGAACGATAAACATAACATAGCGACTTGGAAATCATGGTTCGTTGCACGCCCCTGCAGGGCCCCATACTTGTTTCTTTTTAAATGCAGGAATGGAAGAACAAAACAAAAGCGGCGTGCACCCCCGTGGCGGTTCGTGAGGGTAGGTCCTCGGCGCCCCCTGGACTCAACCAGACCCCTTCTCGCGCTTCACTAGGGCACGACCACGAGACGATTGCTACCGCCTTCGAAGCGGGCGCGGCGGCTGGTCATAGCCGCCGCTGCTGGAGCTGTCGCCGGAGGAGGAGCCGCCGTAGCTGGACGAGGCACGACTAGCGCCGAGGAAGAGGACACCTTCATCCTCGTCACGATCATTGCCAAGGCCGAGCACCTCGTCGCCGTTGTTGTCTTCGGGGCAACACTCGACGCGGTGACCATCTTCCCCGAATACCCGCAGGTAGAGGGTCGCGTCGCCGTCGTACTTGAAGTGGAGGGTACACCGCCTGCCCAGGCCGCGCGTGTGGGCAAACTTCTGCCAGATGTGGGCCAGGGCCGCGTTGCCTGCGACGGAGACTTCCACCGCGACCCATGAAGCCTTGCTGCAGCAGCCGTCCACCTGCAGCCAGAGACCGCCTGGACCTGCGGCCGGCAGTTCGCCGGCAAAGAACCGCGGGAGCTGAAGCCAGGTGCCAGCCGGGTTCTCCGACCACACGATGAACTCCGGCATCACCTCCGCCGAGTGGAAGCATGGCCGAGGAGGCCGTGCAACCATGGCGTGCCTCACTTCATCACCGGGACTACCACGACCTGGGCGACTCCCACCGTGCGAGGAGGCGCCGCTGCAGCCGCGATGGGCCATGGTCGGGGTCGCGGCGTGCTTACGCGGGCGACCACGTCCCCTCTTGGGTGGCGGTGAGCCCGACCCCTCTCGGCGGGCCTGCTCTTTTCTGCGGCTGAGAACCTCTTCACCGGTGCCATAGGTGTCGCTGCTAGTAGTGAAGCAAGGGAGAAGAAGCAGGAGAAGCGAAGGAAGAGATGGGTGATGGGGGCTCCGCCCCCTTCCCATTTATAGCCAAGAGGAGGCCAACCGCTGGCCTCCATGATCTAAGGTAATAATGACATCTTTTTTGCATGCAGCAGGGACTTGTCAAGTCGCGCAGTTGCCAAGGCAGCATGGGGAAGCGGAGACACCCATGTCCCATCAATCGCCATGTGTCAACCGAGGCCGCGGGCTGTTGGGGCCCACAGTAGTCCGCACTGGCCCCTTGTCTTTGCCTCGAAGCCAAATCCGAGCGTGCCTTGGGCCCCGGGGCTATTGTCGGTGTCCTGGGAACGGGGGTCCCCAGACTTGCCTGCCTGCGGCCCATGGCGTGGCTCCACCAGCGGCCCTGTACGGCCCATCTTCAGCAGCGAACACTCAAGACCCTCGCGAGGCGGACGACGCAAGACCTCCTCGGGGCGGCCTCACTAGGCTGGCTTGCAAGGGGCGGAGAGATCAAGGCAGGGGGCACCTCGCGAGGTCCCTATGACGCAAGCCATGACGACCAAGGCCTGGCTGGCACCAGGCGGGCGCCAGCGCGCGCAGTGTCCTCGTTTCCTCTTTGGTGCTGAAGGGACGAGCGCAGGCGAGGAGTCCCAAGGCATTAGGCAAAGGTTCCCATACCGGTGCAACAATACCAAGACCAGCAGGACGGAGGTCACCATGGAGCCCAGGACGGCGTCGCCACCAGAGCCTTTGGTAGGCGAAGACCACCTTTTGTCAGGATAGCTTGTACTAGTTGTCTCCCTTCAAATTTGGCCGTTGTTGGATCCCTTCCCGCCTACGTTTGGGAAGGGGACCAGGGCCTCTATAAATAGGACTAGCCACCACCATAGCAAGGGGATCACACATTCAGACCATCCTCAAACACACCAGCTCATCGAGCTTAAGAACACCTCTCCTGAGGAGGCTGTTCTTCCTTTGTATTTGTTCATCCTCAGCCCAAGAGGCAATCCACCACACCACACTAGAGTAGGGTATTACACCGCAACGGTGGCCCAAACCAGTATAAACCCTGCATCCTTTGTTCCGCGAGTTCGACATGTTAGCTCTGAGATCGTGGTGAGAGCGTGAGCTAGGGGGGGATCTTCGTGCGCACCCCAGAGTTCAAACCTCAAGGGTTTTGCTGGAACCCGAAATCCGACAACGCAACTAATCCCACGACCCCCACATCGTGCCCCCTCACCTCTGCCACCAGGGGGCTATAAGTAGGGGGGGAGGGGGCAGCAGAACGCATACGCGCCCTCCTCTCCAATTCTTGCCTTTCTTCTTCTTCTCTTTGCTGCCATCGCATCCCTTCCTCCTGCCGAGGCGCAGCAGCAGACAACCATCACTAGGCCTCCTCGCTCCACATCTTCCTTGCTCAGCTCATCGAGGCGGCGCGCCTTTGTCCCATATCTATGCTCATGGCGCGCGAACGTGCTGGCGACTGGGACATCTCCAACATTCACGAAGACCACCTCACTTTCCTCCACCGGACGCATCGGCTGCCTCGTGAGGCACGCGTGAAAGTGTGTGTTCCTGCAGATGTAGAGATCTCACCGGCGCTGGAGGACGGCGAACGCGTTGTCTTCCGGTCACACTTTCTCTGCGGCTTCGGCCTGCCGACAAGCAGCTTTGTACGCTCTTTTCTTTCCTTCTACAAAGTCCAGCCGCACCACCTCACGCCGAACACGGTGGTGGTGCTGGCCGCCTTCGTCACCCTTTGCGAAGGCTACCTCTTCATACTCCCCACCCTTGAGCTCTGGGGGAGTTATTCTACCTCAAGCTGGGTACCGCCGCCAAGAACGAGGTGGCCCAGTGCGGGGCCTGCGTCGCAGTGCGGTGCTTGGGGACCGGGGTCCGCTTCCCAGCCCTTTCGTTGCTGCAGTCTGCCAAGCTATGGCAGCGATCCTACTTCTATGTCAAGAACGTCGACCCGGCGGAGGACTACATCAACCCGCCGACTTATGGAGCCGGCCCACCGGCTGAGACTCGCACCGATTGGCAGTTTCGACCAAAGACCCTGTTGGCCGCCTCCTCCGCCGCTGTCGCCTGACTTTAGGTGAAGACGGAGTCGGAGGGCCTCAAGGCCTTGGATCTGCTGACCGCCTTCGTGGTGCGCCGAGTGCTTCCCCTTCAGTCCTGGCCCCACATCATCTGCCATATGAGCGGGCATTGGAACCCATGCCGGGTGAGCACCAAAAGATGCCGGACGTGGAGATCGTCTGACTGGTAAACTACTTCTCCAACTGAAAGCTCTCGGAGAAGGAGTGGCGGTTCGGCAAGCCGCCGTACAGCAGAGAGCACCCTCCTCCTGCAGTAAGTCTTTTGATTCTTTTTTCCTTCATTCGTCCGTGTTCCTCTTTTTGCCGCCTGACCAGTCGGCCATGGATCAGATCCTTTCGACCTAGTCGGCCACCAACGCCCTAGAGCCAGGCCATCAATATCAGCCAGACTGAGCGGCGAGCGATGTGGATGACCCCGATTTGGGGACAGCCACCATGGAGGACGACGACGCCGTAGGCGGTAGTGGAGGTGGAGCAGGTGGCTCCTCAGCAGGTGGCCTTGAGGATTGGTCGGATGATGATGAGGAGTACGACAAACAGTGCTGTTCTCACGACACTGACAAGGCGGGCGCGAGCTCTTTAGCCGCGCCGAGCCAACGCCGGGTTATACGGCAGTCGGCCCAAGAAGCTCAAGTCATCGGTTGCCGTGACCAGGCGGCAGCCGCGAAGGCGGCCCAACTCCAGAAGGCCCCAAAGCAGCACCCGGTGGTGCCTGCGTAAGTATTTTGGCCTTTCCGTTGTTGCTTTGTATTTGCTTTTCTTCTTTTCTCAATTCTTCTTATTTGACACGAACAGGGCCCCTCTCTCTCTTGAGCGGGCCCCATCCGCCTCGGTGATTGGGGCGGTTGGCGGCTCTGCGGAACCCTGCTGCATGGACCCGCTCGCCGACCTCCAGGAGGCGACAGAGATGAACGCGCGAGAGGCGCACGAGGAGCGGGAGCAGGCGGAGAAGGAGAAGGCGGAGGCGGCCAAGGTGAAGGTGGCCAAGGTGAAGGCGGCCAAGGCGGCACAGGCAGAGGCTGATGCCGCAGCCAAGATCCAAGCCGATGCGGTGGCCAGGGCGCAGGCGGACACAGCCGCCAAGGCACAGGCAGAGGAGGTGGCCTGCAGCCAGACCGTGGAGCTTGTCATCCCGCTCCATGCGGAGCCACCGGCACCGGAGGGCCAGGCGCCGACTGGAGGGGTTGGAGGCGACCAGCCGACCCTGGAGAGGGAGGGCGGAGGCCCCATTATCTTGGGGGCGGAGGTGCCCCCGCATACGTTGACTGCCGACGCCCAGAGCAGTCGTCCTGACGCGCCGCTGGCGCCGCCAGTCGGCGGCGAGTTGGTGGTAGGTCCGACCCCCGCAGCTCAGACTCTGGTGCGCCGTCGTGCGGAGAAGGCGGCCTCAACACCACGGCCTCTAGAGATCGGGGCTGCCAGCTCATCCACCCATGATGCCGAGGCTACTAGCACCGCCCCTCCGGAATGGACGCGTGGGGGCGGGACGGGTATTCTAAACACGACCGCGCAGGACGTCCAGGCCCAGTTCTAGGCCCAAGGCACCGCTCTTCAACAGTACACACAGACGTTCTTGGCGACTCGGATGACCGTTCGAGTATGTTCTTGCTTTTTATTCCTGTAATCTTCCATGGGGGCGCCAGCACACCCACTAGGTGTAGTCCCCGAGTTTCGGGCCGACTCCTGAGCAGGCGGCTCAGAACTTAAAGGTAATTTCCGAGTGCTGACTTTTTTTCTCTTCCGTTGTCTTTGTTGCAGGATTACCACAACATCCGCGCAGCCGCCTACTACTCCCAAGTCCAGGAGCTGGTCAAGCGGACCACTGACTTGGCCGAGAGTCAGAATAAGTATTCTTCATTCTTTCTCGCGAGGGCGCGTCAGTGCACCTGCGGGGTGTAGCCCCCGAGATTCGGGCCGACTGCTAAGCAGTCGGGACGGATCTCCCGACAACTACTTGTCTTCTTTGTTGATTGTTGACGTCTTTCCTTTCTTATATTTGCAGGGGCAGCCGCCGAACTGCAGCAGCACCTGGGCGAGGCCCAGACCGAGCTATGCACCAAGGAGGAGGAGCATAGCAAGGCGGCCCAGGAGCGCGACCGCCTGACCAAGGAACTGGCGGATTAGGCGGATCGGCACAAGGCGGAGCTTCAAAAGCCGAAGGAGGTGGAAGATGTTGGGGAACGCAGTAATTTCAAAAAAATTCTACACACATGAAAGATCCATCTAGGTGATGCATAGCAACGAGAGGGGGAGAGTATGTCTACGTACCCTCATAGACCGAAAGCGGAAGCGTTATGACAACGCGGTTGATGAGTCGCACGTCTTCTCGATCCAACCGATCTCAGCACCGAACGTACGACACCTCTGTGTTCAGCACACGTTTAGCTCAATGACATCCCTCGTACTCTTGATCCAGTTGAGGCCGAGGGAGAGTTTCGTTAGCACAATGGCGTGGCGACGGTGATGATGAAGTTACCGACGTAGGGTTCGCCTAAGCACTACGATGATATGATCGAGGTGGAATATGGTGGAGGGGGGCACCACACACGACTAAGACAATTGTCAACTTGTGTGTTCTAGGGTGCGTCCCTGCCCCCGTATATAAAGGAGCAAGGGGAGGGGGCCGGCGGCCTCATAGGGTGTGTCCCAAGGGGGGAATCCTACTCCTACTAGGAGTAGGTTCCCCCTTTCCTAGTCCAACTAGGAGGGAAGGAAAGAGGAGGGGAGAAGGAAAGAGGGGGCCGCCCCCCCAAGCCCTAACCCAATTCGGTTTGGGCCTAGGGGGGGGGGCGCCCCACAGCTCCCTTGCTTCCCTCTATTTCCACTAAGGTCCATGAAGGCCCATTGACCCCCCGGGGGTTCTGGTAACTCCCCCGTACTCCGATATTTATCCAGTGACCCCCGGAACCTTTCCGGTGTCCGAATATAACCTTCCAATATATCAATCTTTATGTCTCGACCATTTCGAGACTCGTCGTCATGTCCATGATCTCATCCGGGACTCCGAACAACCTTTGGTACATCAAAACACATAAACTCATAATACCGATCGTCATCAAACGTTAAGCGTGCGGACCCTACGGGTTCAAGAACTATGTAGACATGACCGAGAATCATCTCCGGCCGATGACCAATAGCAGAACCTGGATGCTCATATTGGCTCCTACATATTGTACGAAGATCTTTATCGGTCAAACCGCATAACAACATACGTTGTTCCCTTTGTCATCGGTATGTTACTTGCACGAGATTCGATCGTCGGTATCATCATACCTAGTTCAATCTCATTACCGGCAAGTCTCTTTACTCATTTCGTAATGCAACATCCCGTAACTAACTCATTAATCACATTGCTTGCAAGGCTTATAGTGATGTGCATTACCGAGAGGGCCCAGAGATACCTCTCCGACAATTGGAGTGACAAATCCTAATCTCCATCTATGCCAACTCAACAAACACCATCAGGGACACCTGTAGAGCATCTTTATAATCACCTAGTTACGTTGTGACGTTTGATAGCACACTAAGTTCTCCTCCGGTATTCGGGAGTTGCATAATCTCATAGTCATAGGAACATGTATAAGTTATGAAGAAAGCAATAGCAACAAACTAAAGGACCATAGTGCTAAGCTAACGGATGGGTCAAGTCAATCACATCATTCTCTAATGATGTGATCCCGTTCATCAAATGACAACTCATGTCTATGGCTAGGAAACTTAACCATCTTTGATTAATGAGCTAGTCAAGTAGAGGCATACTACTGACACTCTGTTTGTCTATGTATTCACACATGTACTAAGTTTCCGGTTAATACAATTCTAGCATGAATAATAAACATTTATCATGATATAAGGAAATATAAATAACAACTTTATTATTGCCTCTAGGGCATATTTCCTTCAGTCTCCCACTTGCACTAGAGTCAATAATCTAGTTCACATCGTCATGTGATTTAACACCAATAGTTCACATCTTTATGTGATTAATTCACATCTCCATGTGACTAATACCCAAAGGGTTTACTAGAGTCAATACATCGCTATGTGATTAGCACCCAAAGAGTGACCATGTTTTGCTTGTGAGAGAAGTTTAGTCTACGGGTCTGCAACATTCAAATGCGTATGTATTTTGCAAATTTCTATGTCTACAATAATCTGCACTGAGCTACTCTAGCTAATTGCTCCCACTTTCAATATTTATCTACATCAAGACGTAGAGTCATCTGGATCGGTGTAAAAAGCTTGCATCAACGTAATCTTTACGATGAACTCTTTTATCACCTCCATAACCAAGAAATATTTCCTTAGTCCTCTAAGGATAATTTTGACCGCTGTCCAGTGATCTACTCCTAGATCACTATTGTACTCCCTTGCAAAATCATGCTAAGGTATACAATATGTCTGGTACACAGTGTAACATACTTTATAGAACCTATGACTGATGCATAGGGAATGACTTTTTCATTCTCTTTCCATTTTCTGCCGTGGTCGGGTTTTGAGTCTTTACTCAACTTCACACCTTGCAACACAGTCAAGAACTCCTTCTTTAACTGTTCCATTTAGAACTAGTTCAAAAACTTGTCAAGGTATGTACTCATTGAAAAAGTTATCAAGCATCTTGATCTATCTCTATAGATCTTGATGCCCAATATGTAAGCAGCTTTACTGAGGTCTTTCATTGAAAAATTCTTATTCAAGTATCCTTTTATGCTATCCAGAAATTCAGTATCATTTGCGATCAACAATATGTCATCCATATATAATATCAGAAATGCTACAGAGCTCCCACTCACTTTCTTGTAAATACAGGCTTCTCCAAAATTCTGTACAAAACTATATGCTTTGATCTACTCATCAAAGCGCATATTCCAACTCCGAGATGCTTGCACTAGTCCATAGATGGATCGCTGGAGCTTGCACACTTTGTTAGCATCTTTAGGATTGATAAAACCTTCTGGTTGCATCATATACAACTCTTTTTTAAATAAATCCATTAAGGAATGTAGTTTTGATATCCATTTGCCAGATTTCATAAGATGCGGCAACTGCTAACATGATCCAGACAGACTTTTAAGCATCGATATGAGTGAGAAAATCTCATCGTAGTTAACACCTTGAACTTGTCTAAAACCTTTTGCGACAATTCGAGTTTTGTAGATAGTAACACTACTATCAGCGTCCGTCTTCCTCTTGAAGATCCATTTATTCTCAATGGCTTGCTGATCATCCGGCAAGTCAGTCAAAGTCCATACTTTGTTCTTTATACATGGATCCCATCTCAGATTTCGTGGCCTCAAGCCATTTTGCGGAATCTGGGCTCATCATCGCTTCCTCATAGTTCATAGGTTTGTCATGGTCAAGTAACATGACCTCCAGAACAGGATTACCATACCACTCTGGTGCGGATCTTACTCTGTTTGACCTATGAGGTTCGGTAGTAACTTGATCAGAAGTTTCATGATCATCATCATTAGCTTCCTCACTTACTGGTGTAGGAATCACTGGAACTGATTTATGTGATGTACTACTTTCCAATAAGGGAGCAGGTACAATTACCTCATCAAGTTCTACTTTCCTCCCACTCACTTCTTTCGAGAGAAACTCCTTCTCTAGAAAGGATCCATTCTTAGCAACAAATATCTTGCCTTCGGATCTGTGATAGAAGGTGTACCCAATAGTTTCCTTTGGGTATCCTATGAAGACACATTTCTCCGATTTGGGTTCGAGCTTATCAGGTTGAAGCATTTTCACATAAGCATCGCAACCCCAAACTTTAATAAACAACAACTTGGGTTTCTTGCCAAACCATAGTTCATAATGTGTCGTCTCAACGGATTTTGATGGTGCCCTATTTAACGTGAATGCAGCCGTCTCTAAAGCATAACCCCAAAACGATAGCAGTAAATCAGTGAGAGACATCATAGGTCGCACCGTATATAATAAAGTGCGGTTACGACGGTCGGACACACCATTACGTTGTGGTTTTCCAGGTGGCGTGAGTTGCGAAACTATTCCGCATTGTTTCAAATGAAGACCAAACTCATAACTCAAATATTCAGTTCCAGGATCAGATCATAGAAACTTAATTTTCTTGTTACGATGATTTTCCACTTCACTATGAAATTCTTTGAACTTTTCAAATGTTTCAGACTTATGTTTCATCAAGTAGATATACCCATATCTGCTAAAATCATCTATGAAGGTCGGAAAATAATGATACCCGCCGCGAGCCTTAACACTCATCGGACCGCATACATCGGTATGTATTATTTCCAATAAGTCAGTGGCTCGCTCCATTGTTCCATCAAACAGAGTCTTATTCATCTTGCCCATGAGGCATGGTTTGCAAGCATCAAGTGATTCATAATCAAGTGATTCCAAAAGACCGTTAGCATGGGGTTTCTTCATGCGCTTTACACTAATATGACCTAAACGGCAGTGCCACAAATAAGTTGCACTATCATTATTAACTTTGCATCTTTTGGCGTCAATATTATGTGTATCACTGTGATCAAGATTCAGTAAACCATTTACATTGGATGTAAGACCATAGAAGGTTTTATTCATGTAAACAGAACAACAATTATTCTCTGACTTAAATGAATAACCGTATCGCAATAAACATGATCCAATCATATTTATGCTCAATGCAAACACCAAATAACATTTATTTAGTTCCAATACTAATCCCGAAGGTAGAGGGAGTATGCGATGGTGATCTTATCAACCTTGGAATCACTTCCAACACACATCGTCACCTCGCCCTCAACTAGTCTCTATTCATTTTGTAACTCCTGTTTCAAGTTACTAATCATAGCAATTGAACCAACATCAAATACCCAAGGGCTACTATGAACACTAGTAAAGTACACATCAATAACATGTATATCATATATACTTTTGTTCACTTTGCCATCCTTCTTATCCGCCAAGTATTTGGGGCAATTCCGCTTCTAGAAACCATTTCCTTTGCAGTAGAAGCACTTAGTTTCAGGCTTGGGTCTAGCTTTGGGCTTCTTCATGGGAGTGACAACTTGCTTGCCATTCTTCTTGAAGTTCCCTTTCTTTCCCTTGCCCGTTTACTTGAAACTAGTGGTCTTGTCAACCATCAACATTTGATGCTTTTCTTGATTTCTACCTTCGTTGATTTCAGCATCACGAAGAGCTCGGGAATCATTTTCGTCATCCCTTGCTTATTATAGTTCATCACGTCATTCCAGTAACTTGGCGATAGTGACTAGAGAACTCTGTCAATCACTGTCTTATCTGGAAGATTAACTCCCACTTGATTCAAGCGATTTTAGTACTCAGACATTCTGAGCACATGCTTACTGGCTGAGCTATTCTCCTCCATCTTGTAGGCAAAGTACTTGTCAGAGGTCTCATACCTCTCGATTCGGTCATGAGTCTGAAATACCAATTTCAGCTCTTGGAACATCTTATATGCTCTGTGGTGTTCAAAACATTTTTCAAGTCCCGGTTCTAAGCCGTAAAGCATGGCGCACTAAGCTATCAAGTAGTCATCATACCTAGCTTGCTAAACGCTCATAACGTCTGTATCCGTTCCTCCAATAGGCCCATCACCTAGCGGTGCATCAAGGACATAATTCTTCCGTGCAGCAATGAGGATAATCCTCAGATCACGGAGCTAGTCCGCATCATTGCTACTAACATCTTCCAACATAGTTTTTCTCTAGGAACATATCATAAATAAAACGGGGAAGGTATACGCGAGCAATTTATCTACAACATAGATATGCAAATACTATCATGACTAAGTTCATGATAAATTTAAGTTCAATTAATCATATTACTTAAGAACTCCCACTTAGATAGACATCCCTCTAATCATCTAAGTGATCATGTGATCCATATCAACTAAACCATGTCTGATCATCATGTGAGATGGAGTAGTTTTCAATGGTGAACATCACTATGTTGATCATATCTACTATATGATTCACACTCGACCTTTCGGTCTCAGTGTTCCGAAGCCATATCTTCATATGCTAGGCTCGTCAAGTTTAACCCGAGTATTCCGCGTGTGCAAAACTGGCTTGCACCCGTTGTATGTGAATGTAGAGCTTATCACACCTGATCATCACGTGGTGTCTCAGCACGACGAACTGTAGCAACGGTGCATACTCAGGGAGAACACTTATACCTTGAAATTTAGTGAGAGATCATCTTATAATGCTACCACCGAACTAAGCAAAATAAGATGCATAAAGGATAAACATCACATGCAATCAATTTAAGTGATGTGATATGGCCATCATCATCTTGTGCCTTTGATCTCCATCTCCGAAGCACCATCATGATCACCATCGTTACCGTCTTGACACCTTGATCTCCATCGAAGCATCGTTGTCGTCTCGCCAACTATTGCTTCTACGACTATCGCTACCGCTTAGTGATAAAGTAAAGCAATTACATGGCGATTGCATTTCATACAATAAAGAGACAACCATCACTACAAAAAAAAGACACATCTGTGACATTTTGGGCCAAACGAATTTTTTTCTATCATACATATGACACTTCTATGACGATAATTGTGACAAAACCCGATATCATCATAGATGTGGTGGGCTCCTACTTCTATGACAAAAAATCATGACAGAAAATGGGATTTTCGTCCTGGGCGGGCCGGAGACGCAGCTGCATGACATTCTTTGGGCCGTCCATGACGGAAAAACCGTGGTAGAAGCGAGGGCGAGGAAAATTTCGGGGAGTTCCCGATTACGGTGGGAGGTCGGGGGCTGAGCGATGCCGTTTCTCTCGTACACGTACGCACATGTGTGCGAGGCGTTGGCTCTAACTGAACCCGAGCGAGGCGTTGGGCTCTAACTGAACCTGAGCGATTGCACTGCAGGCTACATGTTACTGAACCCGAGCGATCGATCGATGGCTGTTAACTAAACCCGATCGAGCGATTCCTTCGCTACTGCTGCTAACTGAAGCCGATCGATGCTGCCTCTGGATGAACAGT
>NC_041390.1:381351369-381366303 GCF_002162155.2 Triticum dicoccoides | reverse complement strand
GAACAGGACCCCGTGGTGTTGCCTCTGCATGAATAGGACCCCGATCGATCGAGCTGGTTGGGGCTAGATGAACAGGACCCCGTGGAGGGCTGGATGAATAGGACCACCCCGTGGAGGGCAGGATGAACAGTAGACGGTGGAGGGCAGGATGAACAGTAGCCCGTGGAGGGGTGGTTGAACAGGAGCCCGTGGAGAGGGCTGGTTGAACAGTAGCCGGTGGAGTAGCGCGCGGTGGAGGCTGGATGAACAGTCGCAGGTGGAGGCTGGAGGAGGTCGACGTTGGATGAACAGTAGCTGGTGAAGGCTGGAGGGGGTCGACGGTGGAAATGAACAGTATCCCGTGGAGTCCCGTTTTGCGGTACGCCACACCCCTCCCGATGAACAGGACCCCCGTTTCGACCGCAGCGCTCCAACACAAGTCCGTTTCATCCGTTTTGCGGTACGCAACAACCCTCCCGATGAACAGGACCCCCGTTTTGACCATAGGAGGTCCGTTTCCTCCGTTTTGCGGTACGCCAGACCCCTCCCGATCAACAGGACCCCGTTCCGAACGTAGGAGGTCCATTTCCTCCGTTGTGCGGTACGACAGGCCTCGTTTCCATCGCCTGTTCCGTCCAAGCCCTCCCGATGAACACGACCACGCATTCCGTTTCGACCCAGCCAGTTGGCTCCCACGCGTTCCGTTGCCTCCCCATGAACACGACGCATTCCGTTGCCTCCCCATGAACATGACGCATTCCGTTGCCTCCCCATGAACACGACTACGACACTGTTTCTCCGTTCCAACCCAGCCATGTCAACGAGCCCTCGCCGTACGTATGCGCAAGTAGGCGTTCGAGACCCCGCCCGTATGTACACATACGTGGCCGTATTTTCTTTCTTGCACCCTGGCCGCCTCTACTACGACACGTGCGCGTCTCTACATCCACCAGTATATATGTACGTACATGTTCGCGACCAGAATGACAACGCTACGTACGCTTCGACCAGGTGGGTCCCGACTGTCAGGCACTTCCTTGCGTGCGAAGATGTAGCTGGTGGGTCCCAGCAGTTAGGGGGGTGAAATACGGTGGCCCGTCCGGTGGGTCCCCGCTGTCAGGTGGAGGAATAATTATTTTGCACGTAATAAGGAGGCACTTCCTTACTGCGGCCGTGGACCCAGCTATCAGCCTCTCCACGTACAGTCCACGTCCGATGGAAGCCGTTCCTTGACCACGTTGACCACGCCGCGCCGAGAGCACCAGGGCGGTGGACGACGGCGAGGCCTAGGAAGGGGACGACGCAGAGCCGGGGAAGACGCGGCAGTGGATGCCCACGCGTAGAGGAGTACGAGGGTTCACTGGTTCACTATGGTGTGAGGCTGCCGTCGCCGCAGAATAACAGGGGGTGTGGGTGAGTAGAGGGATGGCCTGGCCAGTGGTGGGAGTAGTAGCGGGCGGTGAGGCCTCCGCCGCATCGCAGCCGGCCACGGGAGGCAGGAGCACGAGGCATGACCGGCGCTGGTTTGGGCGGCTGGAGCAAGAAGACCAGAGGTTGAAGAAGCACTATGGCCGTTGGATGGACATCGTACGATCACTGGAGCTAGAATCATGCATATTGACTAAGCTGACAAAGCCCTCCGTCCCCGTCAACTTAGTAGGCCCACAAGTCAGCCTCCCACCAAGGTGGGTCCCAGCTAGCAGGGGGTATTCATTTTTTTGTGCGTAATAAGGAGGCATTTCCGGTGGGTCCGAGCTGACAGCAGGGGAAACATTTTTTTCACGGAATACGGTGGTCCATCGGGTGGGTCCCAGCAGTCAGGGGCAAATGGTTTTTTCGCGATATACTGGTGGGCGTCCGGTGGGTCCCTGCTGTCAGGTGGAGGAATAATTATTTTCCACGTAATAAGGAGGCACTTCCTTGCGGCTGCCGTGGACCCAGCTGTCAGCCTCTCCATGTACAGTATTCTTGGAATTCGGTCGTTGACCATATTGACCACGCCGCACCGATAGCACCACGGCGGTGGACGACGATGAGGCCTAGGAAGGGGATGACGCGGAGCCGGGGAAGACGCGGCAGTGGATGCCCACGCGGAGAGGAGTATGATGGTTCACTGGTTCGGCTGCGCTGCCATCGCCGCAGAATAACAGGGGGTGTGGGTGAGTGGAGTGGAGGGATGGCCTGGCCAGTGGTGGGAGTAGTATGAGGGCGGTGAGGCCTCCGCGGCAGCACAGCCGGCCACGGGAGGCAGGAGTAGGCGACACGACCGGCGCTGCTTTGGGCGGCTGGAGCAAGAAGACCAGAGGTTGAAGAAGCACTACGGCCGTTGGATGGACATCGTACGGTCAGTCGAGCTAGAATCATGCATATTGACTAAGTTGACAAAGCCCTTCGTCCCCGTCAACTTAGTAGGCCCACTATACTGGGTCCCAGCTAGCAGGGGGAGTATTCATTTTTTTGTGCGTAATAAGGAGGCACTTCCTTGCATGCGAAGATATAGCTGGTGGGTCCAAGCTGTCAGCGGCGGTAACATTTTTTTCGCGAAATACAGAGGCCATTTCGGTGGGTCCCAGATGTCAGGTGGAGGAAATCATTATTTTGCGCGTAATAAGGAGGCATTTCCTTGCGTGCGGCCGTGGACCCAGCTGTCAGCCTTTCCACGTACAGTCCACTTTAGATGCATGTCGGTCGTTGACCACACTGACCATGCCACGCCGAGAGCACCAGGGCGGTGGACGATGGCGAGGCCTAGGAAGGGAACGACACGGAGGCAGGGAAGACTCAGCCGTTGTTTTTGTTTCCCACGCGGAGGGGAGTACGACTATACGAGGGTTTACTGGTTCGTCTGCCATCGCCGGAGAATAACAGCAGGTGTGGGTGAGTAGAGGGATGGCTAGGCCATCGATGGGAGTACGGTGGGGCGGTGAGGCCTGCATGGCAGCACAGCCGGCCGCGGGGAGGAGGGAGCAGGCAGTCCCGCCGGCGCTTGTTTGAGCGGCTGGAGCAGGAAGAGCAGAGATTGAAGAAGCACGACGGACGTTGGATCATTATTGAGGAAATCGTTAACTGGTAACTGCTCGGTTGGCTGGCGAGTAGGGGATTAATAGGCTAATTGGCAAGTTAATCGGCCATTTAATCAATTAATTGGATGATTTATCAGTTTATCGGCTACTCGGTGACCCTATGAGTAGGGATTAATCGACAAGTTAACTTTTTAATCGGATGAATTCGTGAACAGGGCGTTGGATGGACATCCAACAGTATACAGGCCATCTGTGGAAAGCCTCAAATCTGTGGAAAACAGCATACATCCCATCTGCCATTATTTCAAATAATTTACAGCCCATTTGCTAATTCTTACAGGTTTTTTGGAGCCCATATTCTTTATGTTAGCATTACAGCCCATATTGTGGCCACGGTTAAAAAATTATACAAAATTTTGCATATGTCGGTGCGGTCTGAACTGTTTTTAATCCCGAAATTTTGAGTCACATTCAGACTGATTTTAAAAATAAATGTATATTAATATAAAATCCAATAAATTGTCCACGCATAAAAATCAATGCAATTTAAAATCTCGAAATGAAAAAAAGATATTTGAAAATAATTGCCGGTTTGATGTGTTTTAAAAATGTACAGCCCATTTCTCATTACTGATAGGCCATTTTCTCGGCCAGCCGAATGAAGCTCTCCTCGTCTTGAAAGATTTGCAGCCCAACATGCCTGATAAAGCGACTTACTTGACAAAGCACAAAAGAACTGGGCTAGCCATTTTCAGAAAGAAAGAAAAAACTACTGGGCTTGTCTGTGGTAAACATAAAAGAAAAGGCTGTCTAGACAGGCCAGAGTGTCCCGCACAGCCTAGTTGACACCCTGCTTCCATCTCAAAAACAAATTAGATAAATGCCACTCCAATTATGGCGATTCATAAAATTGCCACTCCAATTTCCAAACTTTGAAAAATGCCACTGCAATTTTTGCAAACTTTGAAAAACGCCACTGCAGTTTGCAAACTTTGAAAAACGCCACTCCAGACTTCGAAAAATGCCACTAGAAATGGCATTTTTCAAAGTTTGGAAATTGCAGTGACATTTCTCGGATACACCAGATTTGGAGTGGCATTTATCAAATTAACCCAAAACAAAAATAACTGGGCAAGTTGCTGGGTCCCTGGTGTCAGCCGCTCATTGTGCAATTCTCTCGTTTATTGACTACATTGACAATGGCATGGGACCCAGATGTCAGAAATCCACTAGGAGGAGCCATTTTTTTATTGGCTTGAAATAAGGAGGCACTTGCTTGCGTACTGTCATGACCTTGGCGGGTCCCTGCTATCATCCTCTCCACGTAAAATCATCTCCTGATTGTGTACGCGTCAGCTTGCTAGGCCCACAAGTCAGCCTCTAAACTATGGAGGACAAATACAACCCATTTAAAAAAATAACTGCCCATTCCATACGTTCAAACGGAAAGTTCACACATTTAGACCAAAGTAACAGGTCTGATCCACATATAGAGTACTGAACTTCCACGTTGACAACCATCATAGCCAAGTTAACTATCTACTCCCACTAACACTCTAGTAGCGTACAAGTACTAACTTCCTCTTAGCTAACTAGATGATGCCGGCCGCCATCTGCTGACCATTCTAAACACCGGCACTGGCATCCTTCACCTCGCCTCGGACTTGCCAAAGGTGCGATAGGGCATGTTGCTCACGCGCGTTGGCCCTTTCCATGCCGGCGTGGTCCACCGAAGCTTCGGCTTCCAAGCGGGAAACCCACTTGACGAGCTGGTAGTAAAAATCAGCGTCGCGAACGCGTGCATGCCCGACAGCCTCCAGGGCTATTTGCCGGGCGACGGCCTCCACGTAGTCGGCCCAGTTGCGGGCGCTCTGCTCGCGACTCAGAGCGTCGGTTCGCTGTTGCTCCATGTCCCGCTGGCGGCGCAAATCGGTGATACGCCGCTCCTCCGCCAGGCAGTCACGCTCCAACAACTCATGCTCCTCCGCCATGCGGTCGCGCTCCAACAACTCCTCGATCTCCGCATTGCCATCTAAAGACAGATAGAATGCCTCCTCCCTCCGTCTGCCTTCCGGTGAAAACCCAAACACTAGTTCCGGCGGTGACCGCCTCCGGCGTCGCCTACAACGGACGGGTGGGGGCATGGCGGACGTGGTGAGGGATGTCGGGCCGGTGGGGGCTTATGAGGATATGGCGAGTTGGGTCACGGTGGCACCTAAGAAGGCCGAGAAATAGTACTTATAGGCGGAAGGTAGCACGACGGTCATCGGAATTCAATGCATAATGGCTTAGCGCGCCAGCTTGCCGTGGAAAACTAGAGAAACTGAAATTATGACTATGCCGTCCCGTCCCGTCTGGGTCGCACGCCGGCATGGCGGTCAAACGAGTGCACTCGAATCATCTCCTTCCTTGTCAAGAATGATTCTACGGATTTAAAGCATATCTTTTTTCGCATCAGTTAGCTGCCTTAATTATGGCCGGCTGCATGCAGGCACTCAGAATCGCTCACAGGTAGTACGCGAAGCAGCATGCAACGAGTCGCAGCCGAGGGCACGCATGCAACCACTTAAATCGCTGGAATTAATTAGGCTTAAACTTCTGCATGCCGTTAATTATTTCCATGCCTTGGTCTTGCTGCTTTTCTCACGGGACTAATAAATCCCGGACGGAGGGAGTACCATGGTTTGTGAGAGGTTTGAATTAAGCCCTACAAACCAGAAAGGAGGTTCTTCCTCCGTTTTTATTTAGTTCGCATATTAGCTTTGGTCAAAGTCAAGCTTTACAAACTTTGACCAAGTTTATATACAAAAATATTAAGATATACAATAACAAATCAACAACAAAAATATTAAGATATACAATAACAGATCATATACAAATATGTAGCTCCAAAAGCAGAGATCTAGAAAAAACATCTATTCTTCCTACTAACATGGATGCTTCTCTTGGCCAACATTCAGTACAGACTGAAAGACAAATTTGTTTGTGAAGTCTACAATTCCTCTTGCAAACGTAAGTGGTTTCACCAATAGCTGGAACCATGAGAATGAACCACACATGATGGAGGAACATCCACACCAATATGATTTGGTCTTCTCTCGATCACACCGCGAGACTATTTTCGGAATACAAACTTTAACTTAGGCAAAATGATGCCCATTGTATAATCAGACCAAAGCAATGAAGCACCTAGTGTTGGCCAATAAATAGTACAATACTACTTTTCTGCAGTCCATGAAGTGACTATCCAGTCTTTCTGTGTCTATTTTCAAATGGCACTGCATGCAGTGACTATACTATTCTCTTGTGCAGTTCAACCAAAATTGCAGACACTTTGTTTGTTTGCCAAATAGCAACGGGAAGACATCTCTGTCTGCACAAACATCAAGCAGCTAGTAAACATATACCACACCTTGTATTTTCGGTTTAAACATGTCTCTTCCGCTTAGCATCTATCATGTTCTGCACTGGATAATCTGATACAGTTATGTTTTGCCCTGGACAATTTCATACTGAATTGATTTGCTGGTTCAGAGCAGAAATATAGCGCCTATTCTTCATCAAACCAAGGATATCCATGTTCGCAATGATGGAAGAGGTGAAATCAATACAACCAAAATTGAGCATCCAATCATTGAATCCTGTCCTGCACCTCCAATGTAGGTCCACCCTGCCAATAAATTCACATGCAAACCACTAGTATTACTGTCTAATGACAGTACAAAAAGAGTAGCAAGATAGTAGCAAACCATGTACCTTCGTAATGAACAGCTCATAGTGCCACCAATTGGATATAAAGGTTTGGAAAATACATGCTCCTAATGTTGAACCAGTTGGACTTTTTGTGCAGTTCCACTAAAATCGAGCATCCCTATTTGCATAGATATTGAAAGTGTGATTACTCTAAAAGTGGCACTAGTTGAAGCATAGACTCACAAATATAAGCATTCCAATTTCATAATGGGAAAAGGTAGCAAGACTGTTTCTAACCACCTGTTTGATGGAATAAATAAAGCAACAACGGCTGATGTCAGGAAGGCATACATAGTTTTTTTCTAAAAAACTGAGCCATTGCTGACCTTTCCTCTTCTTTTAAGCAAATTTTGTGCAGTTCTACTAAAATAAAATGCCATCACCGCCTTGACAATTCAGTGACACTATACAAAAGGAAATGACTTAACATTACATCATGATGTCAGGTATGTAGTCGACAGGCATTAGAGACAACCATACAGACCTCCTCCGATAACATAATGAACATTAATTTTAACAAAGGTGTGACTAGCTTTACCGGGATAATTTGAGTGAACTCTACACCCTTTGTTCCTTAATATAAGACGTTTTCGTGGTTCAATTTAAAGTACCCAAACATCTAGTATTTAGAAAAACAGGTAGTAGTTTTCTTGAGCACATATCTGGGAAAGCTTGCCACACTTTATTTATGTCCATACGCTAATGCAACACCATTCGAATACTAAAAATATACACTAATCCAGTGGCTAGTGCAACAGTAGAGTAGTTAGTTTATTACAGGGTACAGTACAATGGTTTTACTGAAAAGATTTCAATAAACTCTAGCACTGGAAGGTTTCTATAAGAATTAACAATACAAAATGTAAAGGTAACAAGTTTGAGCATTGGTATACTAGCTCTGCATGAGCATTAAACCAAATACAAAAGTATGAAGGTAACTAGCATTATTAACTAATGACATTATAAAAAAATTGCAAACCATGTACCTCCAAGGTAAATATCATTTCGAACTCGGGGGGACCTTAAAAATTGCTATCCCAATCTTGATAATCTATCAAACATAAAAACTTGATCGAACGAATCAAGAGAACAGCCAGAGGAGGAGGTGCCCACTCTTGACCTTTCCTCTTGTCTTCATAATTGTCTGTGCAGTTTAACCAAAATAAAATGACATCAGCGCCTTGGCATTTTGGTGACACTGTAAAAAAATTAACTTATCTCATGAAAGTGAGGTATGTAATCTATAAGCATTAACAGTGCAAAAATCTGAAGGTTGTAACAAGTTTCATCGTTGGTATACTGGCTATGCAACAACATTAGAATGCCTTAGCTGAAAAATCTTTAATACATCCACAATCAACAGCTAACCCTGAAATAATCCAGTGACATTAAATGGCATTGCTTAAATTTATTGGTGGCATTAGACTGAGAGCGTCATTAGTTAAATGTGGCATCACTTTAGCAGTAGCATTGCTTGACTTGACTGCTGGCGCTATACTAACAGCAAAAAGAGTGGCAATAAGAGCATGGGAGGCCCATTCGGACAGTGGGCGCACCAGTACGATATACCTCCACGGACGCAGAGTGGTGAGGGAGGTATGGTTGCCCAGATCAACAAATATCCAGGCAGCATATGTGGATTACGTCCCATTTTTGCTTTCTTTAGCCACCTTTTTCCTATGCAAGGACAACAAACCGATCGACCTGGTCATTCTCTATTGTGTTGTCATGCCTTTCTACCCTTCTTCAACCAAGAGACACGAGACTCGTTCCTTAGCTACTGATTTCCCCTTTTCAACCTAGATGCGGGCTCGATGCTTACTCTCTTGGACAGTACAGTCTCCCTTCCTTTCCTTATTCAACCCAGACATGGATTAGTCTGCATGAAGTAGGGTTTCCTTTAATAGTGCAAATTATGGTTTTCGTCTGCGTGGCCAACAGAGCAGAGGATAGCAAATTGGGAAGATGGTGGAGTGGAAAAAAGATCCACATGCAACGACGTGGTAGATGGGGCAATAGAACAAGGTTATGGTTCGAAAAGAGGTAGCATACCTGATGGTCGGCGGGACGTGGCTTCGCTCATGGTCGTCATCCTCCGCACACACTACGGCTGCGAGCTTGGGGACGGAGGCCATCCCGCGCGGGTGCTAGGTCTGAGAGGACGGCCTTGTCGTTAGTGCGTGACCTCGCTCACCGACAACGAGTGCGTCAACGCTGCACGTCCTTTTCTTCCCCGGCGGATCTGTGACCACCGGTGAGGAGGGAGAGAGGGGCTGTCTTTTTTAGATCTGGAGAGAGGGTGGTAGTGTGAGAAGCAAGTGGGCAGCCCTTAGCAAGAAAGCGCTCAAGCTCCAGCCTATATATCTTTTTTATACTACTAGTACTGGAGGTTGAGTAGTGGTAGAGTACTTTATATTTTCTCTGCGTACAGTACCAGTTAGTCGTGCTTCAAAACTGATCGGCACACCATTAAAAAAATAAAGGTCGATAACTAATGTTACACCTCAGGCCAACGCGTCCAGATCGCATTTTGCACGAGAAATTACACACCATGTTTCGCTGACATGTGGTCCTGTTCCAACATATCAGTGAGACGACGGCGAGTAGTAGGAGTATTTCCGAACGGACGTGTAGGCCGGGGCGCCTCTTCGTGAACCGTGGCAAACTCGTAACCGTCCATCGACTCTTCGCCTTGCCCTCTCGATTTGGAACTGCTGTCGCACGCTCTTCCTCTCCCTCCTCCATTTTCCTTCAGCCCTTCACCCTTTCTTCTGCCATTGTTCGATCGCCTTCTCCATGGAGGGAATAGGCCAGAAACGACCCTGTTATTCTTGCCCCGATCTGAAAGATGACGTGGTGGAGGAACTCATTGATCGATGCAACGTCATCACCTCGGCTAGCATGGCAGGTTCGTTCAAGCCCATTCTCGACTCAACTAATAACATCATTACAAAGAACCCAAGAGTCAACGAGCGGTTTGATCTCCCCTATCTTCTTCGCCGTGACCCTGATGATGACTGGCGCCGGCACGACGGAGGCCTCGCCCTGTGCAAGTTGATGCCGCTTGATAATGATACGTATGATGTTAAGATGCCATCGCTTGAGGGCAAGGCTTGGGCAGGAGCAAATGGAGATTGGGTTGTTTACATTGGGTCCAACTGCGAGTGGGAACTTGTGAATGTGTACACTCGTCACCGGGTTCCACTTCCAAAAATCTCAGCACACTGCCCAGAGGTTGAGCACATCGGTAATGTACGCACATTCAAATACGATCATGGTGACTGTATTCTACAGAAGATAGCAATTTGTCGAGTTTCCAACCGCTCTTGGAATTACAACAACTATGATGTTGTTGCTATCTTTGACAAGCTTGTTGCCATCCTTGATGGTTTCACTCGATGGATATTGCTCAAAAATCAGTTTCTGTACACGGATGAGTACTGTGATGCAATTCAATACGAGCGCCTTGTGTTTGCTGCCACCACTCGTGGCACTATTTTTGCATGGCATCCTCATAGTTTCGGTAGGTTTGTCTTCCACCATAATTATAATTGTTTCACCACATGCATGCGGGTTAGCAAGTTTCCCTTTACTAATTAACCTTCTTCTTGTGTTTCCAAGGTCCTATGAACATCCCACCACCTATACTTGAAAATTTTTATAACCAAGGGGGAGATGACGATGGTGATGATCACGAGCATGAGGATGAGCAGCGCCCATATACTCTGTGGTGCCTGGCAACTAATTCCGATGGATCACCTCTTCTTGTGTGTATACAACCCACTAATGATGTTACTGCTAAGGAAGCAGGTGTCTCCCATGGTCGCACTCTCCGGACCTATTGCAACACCCGTTGCATGGTATTCGGGATGGATACTAGTGTGCTAGCACCAACTCCTTCTCCCTGGTACAGAATTGATAGTCTTGGAGAAAACTCGCTCTTCCTTGGACAAAACTACCCGATGATGGTGAAAGGCGATCCAACTGCTGTTGACACATTTATGGGAAGCAACTGTGTCTATACCTTGGACATTTGTGTGGTTCCCTACCCTGGTAGGGATATAGTAGGCTGCTTCAGCCTGGATAATCAGTCCTGCGTTGGTTTCCAGATCGACAATCGATGGCCCGTCCTAGAGAATCACTTGTGGTTCAAAGCAAGCGTTTCCAACGCCGAGGAATGGTTGAGTTGAAGTTCATTTCATTGCTTGTTATTTTTTGTGTGGTGAAAACTTTAGTATTTATAATGTATCCTCGTTGTCGATGTGGGTTGATGACCTGTTGTATGTAATAAAATGATATGCGTGTGATAAACTTACTAAATTTATGAATGGCTTTCGAGTCGCTTCTCTGAGTGAGTGGTGCGACGAGGCAAAAAAATATTTTCCGAATACATAATTGTACGTGCATTGCAACATGTTATCGGATGAGGCCAATCAACAATAGTAGTACACTATTTGTACTAGCTTCAGATGCGTCACGCATCAGGCGGGTGTTTTTACTGTAGCCATATGTTAATGTGTTCGCTGTACGTAACCAGCACCTCAAATCCTCAATACTAGTACTATATAGTAGGAGTAAGTAGTAGGGAGTAGTAGGGTGGCATGGGCCAGAACAAGCATTCACGTCTAGGAGTACGGCACACGACACCACCACAACATCCATCTGACACCATATTATTTCTTGGAGTCTGTGCTAGAGCAATCTCTTCAACCTCATTGTTTCTCTAACTTCAGCCATCGCGCGGAGGGCGAGGTGGGGGTTTGCCGATAGTCGATTTCCTTAACTGCGGTCCCACTTGTAAGGCCAACTCCAACGCACGACCCCAAACGCACCTCCGTTTTGCACGGACTCCAACGAGAATTTTGACTAGAAAAGCAAGATCAAAGAAAACAAGAACCACAAGAATACATTTTACTACTCCTGTAAGTTGGATTAGTGCCTTCTCGATGCATTCGTTGTTGATCTGCGGAGGCTCGATCTTGCGTCTGTGCTAGCTAAAAGTGATAGAACATCTACTAAATTGCGCTCTATCAATATATGGATGTACTCTTCTTCCCAATACAAAAACTTGCATCCATTCTACTCCCTCCGTTGCACAATACATGCCTTCTATTTGTCAAAATATATATGTGTCTAGACATGTCTTAGTATATAGGTACATCCATTTTTGGACAAATGGAAGTCAAGTATTTTGGAACGGAGGGAGTACACAATAAAATTTTTAAGTTAGCACAACTAGTCTAATCCGAGAGCAGAACCGAAGATTTGGTCGGGTTCTTCCTCCTTTTGCCGACACGTGGGACATCCAGAATCCAGGTCATGTCATGAAAGAAAATAGAGTGGTAGTTGAAGCCACAAGATGTGCATCTTGGGTTAAACTATAAATAGAATCTTACTACTCTTGCGTAACTCCGAAAGCGGCCACCGAATATCTTTATTGGATTTGTTTTTCATCACCATCACGTCGAGGTGAAAGATGTGCAGGTTCAGTGGGTCCTCTTGCGTTTTCACTGACATGTGGGGCCGCATGTGAGCAAACAGACGATGGGCTCCGCGCGTCCGCTGGCTGACTGAGCACGGACTATAGGAAATTTGTTCTATGTACGTCGATATAGGCTCGATATAGTGGGGTGGCATGGGCCATAACTCAGTAGCATTCACGTCTAGCAGTACGGCACACGCCACCCACACGAGTCCCATCCGACACCAATTTTCTTGGAGTCCGTGCTACAATCATCTCTTCTCCCTCCTGTTTTCTCAGCCATCGCGTGGTGGGCGGGGTGGGGGTTTGCCGATAGTCGGTTTGCTCAACTGCGGTCCCACTTGTAAGTGAAAATGCAACACCGCACGCATTCCCGCTTGAGCGGCGTGCCGGACCAACCGTGTGGGGGTGCGACGCGAACACGGCAGGCTTTTCCTTTTGAACTCGTAACTTGTAAAATTTGGTTCTGCTCCATGGCGCGACCGATAAATAGAAAATAATGATTTTGCCTAGAGTAATGAGAAGTTTGGTTCTAGCGCCGTTCATGCATGGAGTACGTACGAAAATTATGAAGTTGATGCGAAAGGTAAGATAATTACTGTTTTATCATATACTACTACATGGATTTGACGGAAAGATAAAAATACATACGGATCCATCAACGTTCAACGACATCCTCACGCCCTAGTGCGCCGGGTCACCAACCGACGTGTGAGGAGCAGCGGCGTTGGCGGCGAGCTCAACGTGCTTCTGAATAGTGCCGTCCAAGGTTGCCCTGCGCTCCAAGAAGGCCAGCGTCCTATCGTCCTCCTCTTGCATGCAGTAGTCCTTGTGGACGATTTGCGCGTAGATATGGGTAATTATGTCGATGGTGTCTTGCCGCGCCAGGCGCTGCGCGGCGAGCGCAACCTCGAGGTGGACATTCTCCGGCGCGACGGCGGGCAGTCACAGGGCCACCAGTGCGTCGAAGAGGTTGTTACCATAGTGGCCGTTGAGGGTGGCGGGCATCGCAGAGCCTGGGCGCATCGGCTGGAGGCTTACGTCAAAGTCGTCCGCAAGCTTCTTGACGACGGTGAACTTGTCGAGGAAACCAACAAGGACCTCGTCGAACAAGGAGACGAAGCTATCGTCCAAGCGGCCCCTCGCCCTGGCGGCCTCAAGCAATACTACCTGGAGACGTTCCTCAGTGCCGGTGGACGTGGTAGTACTCCTAAATCCAGACGGTGGTGCTACTAGTACTAGTAGTAGTACTACCAATGTAGTAGTAGGAGTACTAGCACTGTACTACCCGTTGGTCAAATTATTACATGCTGCTCCTCACAGTGAAGTGACAAGACCCTGCGCCGGAGATGACACCTGAGTATAGGCGCCATGTTCGACATACCATAGTCAGCCTCACCATCTGCAGTCACTATCATCATGGCTGTAGAGCTAGCCTGCTTACAACTAGCCCTATTCGACATAATTTCCCGTGCGTAGATGCCCGTGCATTGCACGGAACACCAAGATTGGGGGTGGATGGCTCTGGCAGCTGCCATCGCGCCAGATTTTTCCACGGCCTTCTACTCCTAGATGTGTACACGTGTGCTGGTGTGTGTTGTGTGCTGGGTGTGCGCGAGTGCGTCCTTCTGTGCATGACGCCACGTAGTGGTGAATTGTGCGCGAGTGCGTCCTTCGCGCGCAAGAAGTTTGTCCTCAATGCGCCCTCAATTTACTAGCGTGGGGGGGGGGGGCTACCCCGAGTGGTTTCAACTTTGTTTACTTCACCGCGTGTCAGATGGGCCTCTAGTTTACTTATTTTCACCCACTGCCACATGGGGCAGCACACGAAGATACAGAACACGAGCTGACAAGGCAACATGTGGATTGGTTGACCGGTCAACTAAACAATATATAGAGCTATACGCTGACACAGTGAGCGTATAATCCGTCGGTATAGAGAGTTCGAGTGAGAGGGGAGGCCCGTGAGAGATAGAAGAGAGAGAGAGAGAGAGAGAGAGAGAGAGAGCTACTCCCTTCGTTCGATAATGTAGTTCCAACATTTTTTTAAGTCAAACTTTTGAAACTTTGACCAAGTTTATAAAGAAATTACTTATATCAACAATACCAAAGATAAATGATAGTATGAAGTAAGTACATGTTGTGATGAATCTAATGATCGTTCCAGATGTAAATGTTTTTCTCCACATATACCTGGTCAAACGTTTCTGAGGTTTGACTTTTCAAAACATCCATATGCTTATGGACGTGACAGAGTCCCTAACAAGAGAGAGAGAGAGAGAGAGAGAGAGAGAGTGAAAAAAGTGTGTGTGCGTGTGTGAAAGAGACATGGACAACACACGATAAAAGTAGAGAAAAAGCGTGCGTGTCTTATGCAAACATATCACACATGCATCTTCGACAATGGAGGCAAGGTGAGGAGATAGTGCGTGGTTGTTTGGAACCGAGAGAGCAAGACCCCTAGCACGTGGCCAAGAGGGGTCTAACAAACAAAGGAGAGAGGTCGAGAGAGACGTACGGAGAAAATGCAGACATGGGGAGGAGAGAGTGTATGTTTGTCATAGAGAGATCCCTTGGAGATCGTGATGGGACTACATGGGTGGGAGATCAAGTGACAAGGTGTGTGCACGATAGAAGATGCCCCGAGAGATATCGAGATAGATGTATGGATGGAAGTAGACAATACGTGTGTTCCTG
>NC_041390.1:381242515-381351093 GCF_002162155.2 Triticum dicoccoides | reverse complement strand
AGGGGGGGGGGGAGTGCTTGCGCCTATGATGGATTGAGGGATTATGGTACTTAGGGGGGTGCGTGTCACATGGAGAGAGAACAAGGGCGGAGAGTGTTGGATGGGTCTATATGTATAGCACGAGCGAGGCATGTGTATATGTGAACCAGGGAGATATAAGGCCAGTTTGGCTTGCGTCCTGAGCATCTTTTGCCTGGCCTAGGGTTGTGGCTGGATTTCATGCACGCTTGTTTGGTTGCTACCCTGTGAAAAAGAAAGCCCACCTGGCCTGGGTTCCCTTGTACTTTAATTAGCCTGGCTGAACTCCAGACACTGCAAGTAGCCTGGCCCAGGCTACCGATTTCGAATGCCTGGTTGTGCCTGGTCGTGTGGCCACAAGGCTAACAACAACATGGATGGATATTAGCATTAAATAATTTATGCATGGATTGATTGATGGGACGTTGATGCTTTGCCTGGCCCAAGCAAGAACCAAACGCTTCAGCACCACACAAGCCTGGCCAGGCAGAAATATTTTACATCTCACGTCCACACCAGGCAGTACTGGCCATCAAGGCATGAGGGTCAGGTCACGAACCAAACTGACCAATAAAGCTTGAGAGAGATTGAGGAGCCCCGATAAGGCTGAGTGGTGCATCAGATAGCTGAGAGGGGGAAAGAGATATTCCATCCGCTCGATAATGCAGTGCATGTAAATTTTTTAGAAGTCAAACTTTGGAAACTTTGATCAGGTTTACGCAAATGTTATTTATATCTACAATACCAAAGATACATCATACAAAACTACATCTCATGGTGAATCTAATGGCATATGTTTGCCGTACTAGATGTAATTCTTTTTCTCCACGTACATGGTCAAACTTTGTGATGTTTGACTTTTCAATAAATCTATATGCTATGGACCGAGGAGAGTGCCTTAGTCGAGACAGATCAAGTGCGTGTGCAGGAGAATGAGTAAGTGTGCAAAAAGAGTATGTGTGTGAAAGAGAAAGTGACAACAAACGATAAATTAGAGAGAGTGTGTGTTTTTTCGTTTCTTATGCGAACATATCACGCATGCATCTCCGAGATGGAAAAGCGAGGCGAGGAGATACACGAAGATAGCTAGTGTGTGATTGTTTGCAACGGAGAGAGACACCCCTGTAGCACATGTCCAATAGAGGTGTGGCCAACAAGGAACAAAGGTCGAGAGGGACACATGGATGGCATGGACGCATGAGGAGGGAGAGAGGGTGTGTTTGTGATAGAGAGACCTTGTCGAGATCGTGAGGGGACTATATGGGTGGGAGATCAAGGGAGTGTGTGCGCGATAGAAAGATGCCCCGAGAGAAATCGAGATAGACCATGCACATGTTTGTGATGGAGACTAAGATTAGCTAGTCATATACATATAGGGGGACTGCGTGTGCCTACAATTGAGTGAGAGACCATCATACTTGGCTAGCTGGGCATGAGATTGTGTGTGTGCGCATGTGAGATGGAGAGAGAATGAGGGGGAGAGATAGAGTTTTAGATGGGCCTATCGAGTGCGAGTGAGATATGCATGTGTATGTGTGACCCAGGTGGATGGAGAGTTTGAGAGAGGGGGGGAAGAGCTCCGAGACGACATAGTGGTGCGTGAGAGAGTTACAGGCAAAGAGCTAAGGAATCTCTGTGTGTACGATGAGTGCACCCAAGATATCTAGCTTGGACTAGCTAGAGTATCATACATAGTGTGCGAGAGAGACCTATAGATGGTGTATATATGCATGCGAACTAGAAAGACCCCCCCCACACACACAAAGAGAGAGAGAGATGGAGAGAAAGGGAGAGGGACGAACAAGGTTTTTGTGTCAGATGCGTGCGACAAAATTGAAGATTGTCGGAGAGAGAGAGAGAGAGAGAGAACAGGAGTCCGGGAGAGGGGGAGGTCGCGTTTTATGCATCAAAGACTGATATAAACCATGTTTCAATATAAACTTGCATTCAAATATTTAAATTGGAGAACATGTTGTCTGCAATCCACACATGAACGGATATATGCGTATATCAAACAAGTTCATTAATTTGACTTTCAACATGTTCATGGAGTACTATAATACTGTACAACATGCTACTCGATTGAGGTGTTCAATTTTGGATTTAGTTCACTATTTTGACCTACTGAACGAGCTATTTCATTGAATCGAGATATTTCATTTTGGGTTTGATTCGCGTTTTTGAGTGGGTCAACTATTTGTCATATAGTAAATCGCTAGCAACGAGCATGTAAAAACACATTACTCCCGAGCATCATCTCTCCATCTAAAAAAGAAGTGGCAAGCTAATATTTCAAAATTTGATCCAAATCAACTTGGTAAGGTAGACTTGGATGCTCGTTCTCCCAAAATTTGAACGAACCGTTAAACATCCTCTCTGCTCGGTGGAATTCGCCTGAGCAAATAAATGGGAGACGCAAAATTACCGTCCTATGTGGGACACACATCAATTGGCCCGTTGTACATCGAGGGTAGGTTCGTAACTTCATCCAAGCGCGCCTTCTCCTCGGCCGAAATGCCATGCGCCGAATAATTCATAAACCATGGTCGGCAAAACACGCTCTCCTCACCCGAAATAGCTCGCGCCCACTATTTCAAAACACGCTCTCCTCGCCCTAAATCGCTCGCGCCCACTATAGTTCAAAACACACCCTCCTCACCCGAAATCGCTCCCGCCCAGAGAAGCAAAGTTACTCTACTATTCCCGACCCTCAGTACACAGACCCAAGCCGAGAAGCCTATAGGCAAGGGTAGAACTGTAACTCCCCCTCACATTTTTAGAAAAATGCGTCCGTAAGACATGGTTCCACTCCCCTCCCAATTTCCCCCGCCCGCCCCCATTCATACCTCGTGGGCGCCAAATCACCTTCTCCCCGGGAAGCTCCCTTCTCCCGAGCCACGAAACCTCAGCCCCACCTCCATGGCGCCCCCACCGCACCAATTTCACAGCCGCCCTCCTCCCTAATGCCGGAGACGCTGTCCATTTACCGTCGTGCACTGGGTCGTATGCCTCTTACTCCGTGCTGCTGGTGCTGCCTCGACGACGACCACGTGAACCATACCGGAGCCAATTCACCCCCTCCGTTGTTCACGACGCCGGAGCGGCTCCAACTTCGGATCCGTCCAGAGTCCTGGCGCTGCTTCGGCGTAGCCGTCGACCATCGCGACATCGCTCTTTCCCTGCCGCCGGTCTCCACCGCAACCGCGCCGGCCTCACCGACTCGGCAGCTGGACCTGCCTACTTCACCATGCCACCAGATAGGTCGCACCCTCATCTCAAATCACTTTATTTAGGCGCCAGTTGTCTGAATTTTTATTCTGGGCCAATCGATTTGCAATGGGAAGCAGCACCCCTCAAGGCGGCGGAGCTCCTAGGCTACTGGTTGGCTCATGTCTAACGTAAGGGTGCGGGGCCGCAAAGTTCGCCATGGAAGCAGCGCTTAGATGGCTATCTTTTAGAGTTGCGTGGGTTGAAGGTACTGCCGCCGCCGGATCTGGATGACGGGGAGTCTTTGTGGATTGGCCCGGGGGCGGCGCAACCACGGCAATGCGGTGGGGCGGGGAGCGGGGTTTTGGCCGGGGCCACAGACGGCGGAGGCAGGCTGCTCTGCCGTTGGTCGCTGGCTCTTCAGGGAAGATTCCGAACAGTGTCAGCCGGGAGGCACAAGACGACCAGCCATCCGGTGTAGATCGGACAGTACCAAAATAAAATAAAATCGTGTGACCCCAATTTAGTCTTGAGTCAATAGACGTGTGACCACTCTCGTACCTTGCTGTTGATCTCTTAGTGTATTTCTTCAGATCAAAGAGATATGTCGTTCTTAACATTATGCGTTATCTGCATCTTCAGACACACCGTCTTTCGACTCACTGCAGCTGCTCCAACAAGGGAAGCATACACCAGAAGGGAGCTATAGTCCCCACTCAACAGTTCCCTGCATTGAGTGCGCGTGCCCGACATGCACAACCACAACAACTGCAAGGCCATCCACAAGTCAGCACATGATGCTCACTCCTATGGATGGAAGCCAGATAGGTTGTACCCTCATCTTACTTGTGTGCAACATTTATGGCTTTGTTATTCATCTAAGTATGGAAAATAGATCATCACATTTCACTATATATTCATGCTGATCTCTTACGGGTCTTGTTCAGGAGTTAACGCTGTTCCATAGTTCAACTAAGATACTTGTTCTTTAGGTAACACTGTTCCATAGTTATCATCCATCAGCCAATGCTATCCCACAGGCTGGTGATTATACTATTATACCACTTCTAGTATTTCCTATGTTGTTCTTTGATACTTTTGTGTGCCATCTAGTTAATCTCGAGTACAAATGATACATATTCTGTAGCTTTCATCTGTGTTCTCCCTTTAGTTTATGAGACCTGTTGCTGCTAGTTAACCCCAGTCGTACTATTTATGTCGTCTCCTACAGGCACTCATTACATAAATCTAACTACTAGTTGTCTTCCATGCATGTCAGATATAATTGCACACACTGATGTATCCACAAGAACCTCACGGAGCAATGTAAAGGCCAATAAACTTGATGTCAATGATACCCAATATGATGTAACATGTAAAGGCAATTCTTCAGAAGACTTGCAGAAAGATGATGAATCCTCTTCACCCCACAAGGTCCTTGCTCTAACTTGGCTTGTGATATGGGTACAACATGCATATAATGTCCTGGAGTGTATCTACTCTGTTGCAATGCCATGTGCTTAGCATGCTGATCATGCATTTAAATATGTCATGCCTTCCTGTTTTTCAGTACCTATTCCATTCATGATAACATGTTTTCAAATTTAAGTACTGTCATTCTACTCTATCGCAATGCCATCTGCTTAATTTGGACATCATGCTTCTAAATATCTTATGCATTGTTATTCATCAGTATGTACTTCATTTGTCTACCATACCATGTTTTTTTACATTGAAGTGCCGTTCTAGTGCTCTGTTGCAATGCCATCTTATTTTCCCAATCATACACGTGTATGTTGCCTTAGTTATTTCTGTATGTATTCTGCTAGCATACAGTTTTACATTCAACTAGTGTTTTTTTTGCTGTGTTGTCCTGTCGTATCCCTAGCTCTTACACCATACTCCCTCCCTCCGGATTACATGTTGCCGAAATGGATAAAAAAGGATGTATCTAGAACTTAAATACGCCTAGACCCATCCATTTTTTTCCGGATGGAGGGAATACATGTCAATATGTCATGCCTTTCTATTCTTCAGTACCTATTCCATCTCTCTGCCGCCGCATGTTTTATAATTAAAGCACCATTCTTCTATACAAGGCATGCAAGGGGAAGACGACTATGTTAGAATCTGAAGGGTTACAAACAAGGCCTTTGCAAAAGATCCAAACACCAGGAGATAATAAACCAACTCCAGTTTTTAAAGATACTGCTCCAGCACAGAGAAACCCAACTCCTACTGATAATAAGCAGATTCCAGTGTCCAAAGAACTAGTCCACTCCAGTCCAGCAAAAATATGTCAACTCAATTCTAAGAAGCGTGTGCGTATCGTTGCATCATGAAATTTTATAGCATGCTGATCATATTTTCTACATGTTTCTTACCCATCTCTCTTTTAGAAAATAAGCATAATAGATAGAAGATTTCTGCAATGGTATCATTTATGAGGAAAGATTCTTGCAGGAATTCTCTGTGCTCCAATGTAGATGTAAGTACCTGTTGTATATCACCAAGGTTGGAAAAGGCGGTAGGCGTAAGCGAGGTGGTTGGCCTTCGCCTAGTGCCTAGGCGGTGCTTAAGCATCCTAGGCACGACCTAGGCAGTAATATAGCTTCTACTATTGTCGGATTTCGGGTTCCGGCAGACCCTTAAGGTTCGAACTCTGGGGTGCGCGCGAAGATTACGTCTTCTACCTCTCCGTCTTGCAAGGATCTAGACTACTGAAAGAACTGCACAAGGGACACAAGGTTTATACTGGTTCGGGCCACCGTTGTGGTGTAATACCCTACTCCAATGTGTGGTGGGTGGATTGCCTCTTGGGGCTGATGATGATGAACAATACAAGGAAGAACAGCCTCGCGAGGGTCTGCTCTTGGCTGGGGCAATGAACTGCTGGGAGGAGTTCAGCCACCTTTGTCTCTCTCTCTCTCTATGCTTCCAACCTCTCTATCGAGCCTCCCCTTCCTTTTTTCCAACCCCTTGCTCTGTGGGCGGCTGGTCCTATTTATAGAGGCCCTGGTCCTCTTCCCAAATATTGAGTGGGAAGGGAGCCAACAATGGCGGGCTAATTTGAAGGGGGACAGCAAGTATCAGCTATCCTGACAAAAGTAGTCTTCGCCTACGCAAAGCTCTGGTGATGACGCTGTCTTGGGCTCCACGGTGACCTCCGTCTCGTAGTCCTCCTGGTCTTGGTCTCGTTGCACCGAAATGGAAACCTTTGCCTGATGCCTCGGTACTCCGCGGCTGCGCTTGCTCCCTTTGCACCCAAGAGGAAAGGAGGACGCTGCGCGGGTTGGCACCCGCCTGGCGCCCTGAGTCATCATGGCTTGCTTCACGGGCACCTCGCGAGGTATCCCGCCTTGATTTCTCCGCCTCCTCGTGAGCTAGCCTGACGAGGCCGCGCCTGAGGAAGCTCCACGTCGTTCGCCTCGCGAGGCTTGGCCCCTCGCGAGGGTCTTGAGTCTTGTGTTGGTGAAGATGGGCCGTGTCGGGCCCCCTTTGAGCCACGCCGCAGGCCGCAGGCAGGCAAGTCTGGGGACCCCCGTTACCAGAACGCCGACAACTATCAGGGTTATTGGGCTTACTGTATGTGTATTGATGTTAATTGAGGCCAGATAAATAAGGTAACTACCAGCTACTACCATTTGAATGTGTCATGTTTGGCATTTTAGTGCAATATGGCATGATTTCTCGCTTGGGTAAAAAATTTGTTGCTTGCCCTTCCTAGACTTCCATTTATGCCCTAGGTGAGGCGTTTGGCCATCGCCTAGCGCCTAGGCGTGCCTAAGCGCCTCTTAGGCACTGCCTTTTCCAACAGAGTATATCACTATATTTTTACATCAACATGTATTTTGTTAATCGGCGTGAATCCAACCTTTATCTGATCTAAATTTAGTTGTAGCAAAATGTATGATTAAAGGCCACAATGTTGATTTTTGAAAGGAAAACTGCTTGGTACTTTTGCATCCTGAGCTGCATGAGTGTACTATCTCATATCAGTGGGTTTGAATACTTTGGTTCTGCAGTGGGTTTTTTAGTGTTTTTTTACTGTGTTGTCCTGTCATATCCCTAGCTCTTACATCATAATCCCTCCGTCCGGATTAAATGTCGCAGAAATGGATAAAACTGGATGTATCTAGAACTGAAATACACCTAGACCCATCCATTTATTTCCGGATGAAGTGAATACATGTCAGTATGTCATGCCTTTCTATTCTTCAGTACCTATTCCATCTCTGCTGTAGCATGTTTTATAACTGAATCACCATTCTTCTATATAAGGCATGCAAGGGGAAGATGGCTATGTTAGAATCTGAAGGGTTACAAACCAGGTCTTTGCAAAAGATCCAAACGCCAGGAGATAATAAACCAACTCCATTTTTCATAGATACTGCTCCAGCACAGAGAAACCCAACTCCCACTGATAATAAGCAGATTCCAGTGGCCAAAGAACTAGTCCGCTCCAGTCCAGCAAAAGAATGTCAACTCCATTCTAAGAAGCATGTGCGTATCCTCGCATCATGAAATTTTATAGCATTCTGATCATATTTTCTACATGTTTCTTACCCGCCTCTCTTTTAGAAAATAAGGTTAAACGATACAAGACTTCCTCCATTGGGATCGTATTCGAGGAAAATATCTTGCAGGAATTCTCTGTGCTCCAGTGTTGATGTAAGTACCTGTTGTATATCACTATATTTTTACATCAGCATGTATTTTGTTAATCGGCCTGAATCTAACCTTTATCTGATCTAAAATTAGTTGTAGCAAAATGTTAAAGGCGCCAATGTTGTTTTTTGTAAGGAAAACTGCCTGGTAGTTTTGCATACTGAGCTGCATGAATGTGCTATCTCATATCACGCACATTACTGAATTGTAGTGCTTCTCTGGTTGCCCATTCATTCATTGTGTCAATGTTGCTTTCGTATTACCTTACCTGGCTGATGATAGCTGTGCCATATTGTGTTAATTTGGTGTAGGCTAGTTGCCCAAATGTTCGTTGTGTCAATGTTGCTTTCCTATTATCTGACTTGGCCAATGATAGCAATGCTAGTGTGTTAATTTTGTGCAGGCTACTGAAGATAAGAAGACAAACTCTGAAAACAGCAAGGCAACCCCATTGTTTCTTTCTAGTAAATCTAGGCCAGGTAATATGGCAATAACTCATGATTAATCTGTTTGGTTCCCGTCCTAATTTATGTTATGATGTAGTGGTCAAGACACTCTCCACTATCAATAGTACAAGCCTGCCAAAATCGCCATCTGAATCTGTTCAGTATCCTCTGTCTCGAATGCGATGGAATAAATGTATGTTTGTGAACCAATTAATGACTGAAGCAATGATGGAAATGGTGGATGAATCAGAGGTGCAGAGTCGTGCGACACAACAACTGATCAATGTTTTCAGAGACAGTGTGGCAAAGCAGCAAGAACTTGCCCACATGCTTATGGGCGTCATCTGTGCTGAGGTTGCAGATTGTGACGTTGTAGATGGTTAGGTTCTGCTCATTTATTTGCACCGGCATCAATCTTTGATTGCCTAGTGGATGTAATTTCCTGTAATATGTTCTGGATGTGCAACGTTTTTTCCTGTATGCTGTACCTTTGCTCGTCGTAATGGGCTCAAATTATCTAATTTGGCCTAAAGACATGGACGAACTTTAGTGGGCCCATTAAGTTAATGGGCCGTTACTAGGCCGAAAGTTAATGGTCGGCCCTCTTACCTCCCGGGTCGTTAACATGCCGACATTGAAGCGGGCAATAGGTGGCCCCAATTTATTTAACGGTCCGTTAAGAGGCCATTACTAAGTTTGGGCTACATATGGCCCAACTATACTGTAGGCCTTTAGCAGGCCGAAAGAGACAGCGGGCTTGTATTGGACCATGAAGAGCATGGGCCGCTAAGAGGCCGAAAGTCAGGTCGTATTGTAAACGGCCCAACTGTGTTGTGGGCCTTTAGTAGGCCGAAAGAGAAACCGGGCTGGTATTGGACCATGAAGGGCATGGGCCGTTAAGAGGCCAAAACTAAGGTCCGACTACAAATGGCCCAACTCATTTATGGTCCATTAACAGGCCAAAAGGCACACATGGCCGGGAATTGGCCCAACACTTAAATGGGTCACTAAAAGGCCAAAACTCAGGTCCGACTACAATGGGCCCAACTGATTTATGGGCCGTCAACAGGTTGAAAGTGACACCATGCTAGAAATTGGCCCAACACTTAAATGGGCCGCTAAAAGGCCGAAACTCAGGTCCGACTACAAATGGCCCATCAGATTTATGGGCCGTTAACAGGCTGAAAGACACACCGGGCCTGAAATTAGCCCAACATTTAAATGGGTCACTAAAAGGCTGAAAGATGTACATCCTGAAAATTGGTCCATCCATTAAATGGGCCGTTAACAGGCCGAAATCTCATTGGGCTGATATTGAGCCCAAATATATAGTGGGCTGTTAACGGGCACGAACTGACGATGGGCTACAATGGTGTCAAATCTTTAATGGGCCGAATTGGCACATCTCGTATGGGCCATGGGCTTAAATGGACCTGACACAAGTAGGCCTCATATGGGCCGGCCTGCTAATTTTTACTGGGCCGGCCTTTTTCACCAGAATGGGCCACTGTTGGGCCGTGCCATGTGTCGACCTATCATAGGCGCCTCCTGTCCAATGAGTGGATGACATCTGTCCCAATGATTAGCCGACACATGTTTCCTCTAGCCAATGATGATTTTACACGTGGAAAATCCCCATTGGTCGGTGCTATTAACGGGTTATCGGATCCAAAACCCGACCCGATAGCTTAAAGGCGTTCCGTTACGGTGGATGCCATGTGTCGGTCACCCTTGATGAAAGCACTTCTGTGACACACGATTTATCGTCTTGGAAGTGGACACTTACGTGATGATACTTTTGGTAATGTCATGGAACACTTCTACGACAGCACATGTATGACTATCTCGATTCTGTCATAAATTTGTCATGGATGTACATGCATGACAAAAAAAGCGACCTACTGTGACAAACACGTATCATCACGGAAGTGTATTTTTTTGTAGTGCATATGGCTCCTACCAGTTGCCGATAACTCTATTACAAAACATAATCATCTCATACAATAACATTTAGCATCATGTCTTGACCATATCACATCACAACATGCCCTGCGAAACAAGTTAGACGTCCTCTACTTTGTTGTTGCAAGTTTTACGTGGCTGCTACGGGCTGAGCAAGAACCGTACTTACCTACGCATCGAAAACCACAACGCGGTATAGTGATTGCTTTTTGATCTTCAGAAAGAACCCTGTTCATTGAATCGATTCAACTAAAGTTGGAGAAATTGAAACCCACTAGCCACCTGTGTGCGAAGCACGTCGGTAGAACCAGTCTCGCGTAAGCGTACGCGTAATGTCAGCCTGAGCAGCTTCATCCAACAACACCGCTGAATCAAGAATCAACTAGTGACGGAAAGCAATATGTATATACCCATGCCCACAACTCCTTTATGTTCTAATCGTGCATATAACATCTACACATAGACCTGGGTCAGATGCCACTATTGGGGAACGCAGTAATTTCAAAAAAAAATCCTTCACACATGCAAGATCCATCTAGGTGATGCATAGCAAGGAGAGGGGGATAGTATGTCTACGTACTCTCGTAGACCGAAAGCGGAAGCGTTATGACAACGCGGTTGATGTAGTCATACGTCTTCACGATCCGACCGATCTCAGCACTGAACGTATGACACCTCCGTGTTCAGCACATGTTTAGCTCGATGACATCCCTCATACTCTTGATCCAGTTGAGGCCGAGGGAGAGTTTCATCAGCACGACGGTGTGGCGATGGTGATGATGGAGTTACCGGTGCAGGGCTTCGCCTAAGTACTACGACGATATGACCGAGGTGGAATATGGTGGAGGGGGGCACCGCACATGGCTAAGACAATTGTCAACTTGTGTGTTCTAGGGTGCCTCCCTACCCTCGTATTTAAAGGAGCAAGGGGAGGGGGTCAGTGGCCTCATAGTGTGCGCCCCAAGGGGGGAATCCTACTCCTACTAGGAGTAGGTTCCCCCTTTCCTAGTCCAACTAGGAGGGGAAGGAAAGAGGAGGAGGGGAGAAGGAAAGAGGGGGCTGGCCCCCCAAGCCCTAAACCAATTCGGTTTGGTCCTAGGGGGGGCTCCCCACAGCTCCCTTGCTGCCCTCTATTTCCACTAAGGCCCATGAAGGCCCATTGACCCCCCGGGGGGTTCCAGTAACTCCCCGGTACTCCGGTATTTATCCGGTGACCACCGGAACCTTTCTGGTGACCGAATATAACCTTCCAATATATCAATCTTTACGTATCGGCCATTTCGAGACTCCTCGTCATGTTCATGATCTCATCCAGGACTCCGAACAACCTTCGGCAGATCAAAACACATAAACTCATAATATCGATCGTCATCGAACGTTAAGCGTGCGGACCCTACGGGTTCGAGAACTATGTAGACATGACCGAGACTCATCTTCGGTCAATAACCAATAGAGGAACCTAGTTGCTCATATTGGCTCCTACATATTCTACGGAGATCTTTATCGGTCAAACCGCATAACAACATACGTTGTTCCCTTTGTCATCAGTATATTACTTGCACGAGATTCGATCGTCGGTATCATCATACCTAGTTCAATATCGTTACCGGCAAGTCTCTTTACTCGTTCTGTAATGCAACATCCCGTAACTAACTCATTAGTCACATTGCTTGCAAGGCTTATAGTGATGTGCATTACCGAGAGGGCCTAGAGATACCTCTCCGACAATCGGAGTGACAAATCCTAATCTCGATCTATGCCAACTCAACAAACACCATCGGAGACACCTGTAGAGCATCTTTATAATCACCCAGTTACGTTTTGACGTTGATAGCACACTAATTGTTCCTCCGGTATTCGGGAGTTTCATAATCTCATAGTCATAGGAACATGTATAAGTTATGAAGAAAGCAATAGCAACAAACTAAACGATCATAGTGCTAAGCTAACGGATGGGTCAAGTCAATTACATCATTCTTTAATGATGTGATCCCGTTCATCAAATGACAACTCATGTCTATGGCTAGGAAACTTAACCATCTTTGATTAACGAGCTAGTCAAGTAGAGGTATACTAGTGGCACTCTGTTTGTCTATGTATTCACAAATGTACTAAGTTTCCGGTTAATACAATTCTAGCATGAATAATAAACATTTATCATGATATAAGGAAATACAAATAACAACTTTATTATTGTCTCTAGGGTATATTTCCTTCAGAAGAGTCCCTCTCGACCGAGTTCAAGACTCAGCGCTCGCATTGGGTCGAGAAGGAGAAAATCCTTACCGATGGCTACGGCGAGATTGAGGACATGACTGATGGTAAGTCCCTTTCTTCCCTTTGAACAACCACCAACTACAGCAGGAGTTGGCCTCCGGCTTCTAATTTTTGATATTTTTCTTGCGCAGAGTTCTTCCCCAGCTACACCGTCGCCGTGAGCTAGGCCATCGAGGCGCGGCGTGAGCGGCGTAGGAGGGTTGGAGTGGAGATTCTGCCCAGTGCGCCTCGGAAACTCAACGAGCACCTTCTCGCCGTCAGGACGCGTCTCCAGCCGGCCCACCGCATGCTCCGTCGCCTTCAGTGTGCTGGGTCCCAGGTGCTGACCGCCCTCTGGCCGAATGCCCAAGTGCCGCGTACCCCCAGTCGGACTGCCGACTGGCTAGAGGTAGCAGTCGACCACTTTGAGGCTTGGAAGGGCGCTGCCGCTCGGGCGGGTGCGTGGACGGCCTTGGAGTTCGTCAAGGCGTGGTACCCCGGGCTGAACTGGACCAGCTGGCCACCTTCCAGGTTGAAGCCGGACCGGAGCTGGCGGCGGTGGACCGCGAGCTTTCTCAGCGTGTGGCGGCGCTTGCCGAGTATGTCGACACCAATGTCTTTGTCCCCGAGCTAGATGAGCGGGGCGCCATGGTGCCGCCCGACTGGTTCGGGCTGAACCCGGATGATGAGGATGACTCTGCAGAGGAGATCGCCTCCAGCGACAAAGGCGAATATGAGGAGGGCGAGGATGGCGAAGACGACACGCCGGAGGACGGAGCGGACGGCCAACCTCAGCACGATCGAGCCTCAAGCAACGAGCCGCATGCGACTGCTGCTGACGCTGACCAGGCAGAGACTCTCCAGTTGGCCACTCCACCAGCCACCGCCGCCGCCTCCACCAACCTGCCGGACCCGCCTGCTGCTCCTCTTGCCTAGGTGGCCAGTTTTATCTTATTTCTTCCTGCTTTTGTAATCTTTTGAATAAGCTTGTTAAATTCGCATAGTTCCACCCGCGGGGTGTATTCAAACTTTGTTGAATTCTGGCTATGAGCCTTGCTATGTAAATTAATTCTCGCACAAACGTGTGCTTTGCCAGGTTCTACACTGCCTTGCTTCTCTGTTCTATTTTGGCTTTTTTTCCTTTGCCGTCTTCCCTTTGGCTGTCGCCCTGCCAGCTGGACAGCCGCTCTGCGGTCTGCGGCTAGGTTAGGGACTTGGTAGTTTTTTAGGGTAGACAAGTACTTTGGCCGTTTAGAACGTAGCAATTCAAGTGAGAAGCCGGCCGACCGGCTGCTCAGCAGCAGGACGGTGAGGTAAGGAGCCGGCTTGTCATATGTCGATTTTTTCCTTAGTCTTTTTTTGTGTGGACATCTTTTCTCGCCTTTAGCTCTTGCCAGCTGGACAGTCGCTCTGTGAGCTATGGCTTATGGCAAGAGAGGGCTTAGTTGTCAGCACACTACTTGTCCGACCGCAGGTCTAATTGGCATAGGAGAAGGCGGTGAGCCGCCGGGCCGACTGGTCGGACCCGATGCCAGGCGGAAGGAAGAAAAGAATAACACATTCATAGGAATAATCTTATCATATAGATAAAATGGTAGCCCCCGAGTGCTCCTCGAGGGACCCGATGTCTTTGCTCTTAATACAAAAGGTAGCATGGTACATACTGGATTAATTGTAAAATCTTCGAAGGAGATTTGCGTTCCATGGGTGCTTCGTCTCCTTGCCGGAATCATCCCTCTTGTGCGCCCTGGGCTTCTACGCGTCGATGAAGTAGTAGGAGTCGTTGCCCAAAGCTTTGCTGATGACAAAAGGGCCCTCCCATGGAGCCGAAAGCTTGTGCTGGCCGGCTGTTCGCTGGATTAGTCAGAGCACAAGGTCTCCCTCTCAAAAAGATTGAGGCCTGAACTTCCGACTGTGGTAGCGGCGCAAGCCCTACTGGTAGATGGCAGACTGGCTGAGTGCTAATAGTCGGCCCTCTTCCAGCAGGTCGACGCCGTCTTCTTGTGCCTCCTTTTCTTCCGCCTCCATGTACATGGTGACGCGAGGCGAGTCAAACTCGATGTCAGTTGGGATGACGGCCTCTGCCCCGTACACACGACGAAAGAAGTGAAGCCAGTTGATTTGTTCGGCGTGGTCCGAAGACTCCAGAGGACGGCCGGCAGCTCGTCAATCCAGCAGCCGACCGAGCGGTCTAGTGGCTCGACCAGTCGGGGCTTGATGCCGGACAAGATGAGGCCGTTTGCTCGCTCGAGTTGGCTGTTTGACTGCGGATGGGCAACAGACACTAAGTCCAGTCGGATGCCCCGCGTCGCGTAGAAACGGGCCAAGGCGCTGTCGGCATTCTCGGAACGGGGGTCCCCAGACTTGTCTGCTTGCGGCCCGCGGCGTGGCTCCATCAGCGGCCCTGTACGGGCCATCTTCACCAGCAAACACTCAAGACCCTCGCGAGGGGCCAAGCCTCACAAGGAGGACGACGTAAGACCTCCTCAGGGACGGCCTTACCAGACTAGCTCGCGAGGGGCGGAGAGATCAAGGCAAGGCACACCTCGCGAGGTTCTAGTGATGCAAGCCATGACGACTGGAGCCAGGTGGGCGCCAGCGCGCGCAGTGTCCTCGTTTCCTCTTTGGTGCTAAAGGGGCAAGCACAGGCGAGGAGTCTCGAGGCATCAGGCAAAGGTTTCCATATCGGTGCAACAAGACCAAGACCAGTAGGACAGCAAGACGGAGGTCACCGTGGAGCCCAAGACGGCGTCACCACCAGAGCCTTTGGCAGGCAAAGACTACTTTTGTCAGGATAGCTTGTACTAGCTGTCCCCCATTAAAATTGGCCGTTGTGGGATCCCTTACCGCCTAATATTTGGGAAGAGGACCCGGGCCTCTATATATAGTACTAGCCACCACCGTAGCAAGGGGATCGAATTCTGATCCGATCCGAGATAGCGTCAACTCACCAAGCACAAGAACACCTCATCTCAGGAGGCTGTTCTTCCCTTGTAACTATTCAGCCTCAGCCTAAGAGGCAATCCACCACACCACACTAGAGTAGGGTATTACACCACATCGGTGGCCCGAACCAGTATAAACTCTTGTGTCTCTTGTTCTTTGGGTTCGTTGAGCTAGGCCATGAAATCATGATGTGTGCGAGCTAGAGAGGGGGAGAGATCTTTGTGCGCACCCCAGTGTTCGAACCTCAAGGGTTTTGCTGGAACCCGAAATCTGACATTTGTCGCACCAGGTAGGGGTGCGCTTAATCTTTCCTCTTCATCAATCCGTGCTCCGCCACTCCACCAAGTTCATGGCCGACGCTCGCCGGGCCCGCACTGAGTGCCGGGCCGCCCTCGCCACCTGTTGGGGATGTTACTACTGGAGGTAAACCGGTCTTATGTAGCCGGGTTGACTCTTTGAAGATTAGAAGCCCATGAAGATGTAAAGATGATGGCGCTTTACGGAGGGCCCAAAGGCGGGTTACAACCTGTAAATGTAAACCGGCCTAGTCATGTAACTTGTATAGTAAGATAGAGAGAGAGATGGAGGCCGAACCGGATACGTTTATGATCCGGCTTCGGGACTCTGTAGCCCGGCGGGCGTCAGCCTATGTATATAAAGGGACGACCCGACCGCGGTTTAGAGACAGACAACAACAACTCGAGAGCCAGACAAAGCGGATTCGCTCCCTGGCCTTCGAAACCCTAGCAATACCAATCACAACTAGACGTAGGCTTTTACCTTCATCGAAGGGGCCGAACTAGTATAAACTCCCGTGTCCCCTTGTCCAGTTTAACCCCTTTAAGCTAACCCATTGCGATGGCTCCTCGACTAAGTCCTTTCATGAGGACATCTGCCGTGACAAACCCACGACAGTTGGCGCCCACCGTGGGGCTATCGCACGATGGTTTTGAGTTCTGAAAGGGCAGCTTCGATGGACTTAAGGGATATGCTGTGGGCCGGATGACGAAGTGTCGTCACGGCAAGCTCTACATCGACAATGCAGGATGGGGTCCCGAGGCCGATTCAATCGAATACGGGTACTGGGTCCCCTTTGGTGGGATTCACGTCTTCATCGGCAAGATCGGCGAACCGGCCCCCGAGCCAGACATCTGCACCGACATCATCGAAATGGCTCGGCGTGCAAGTTCTTCGCCAGTTTAGCCCGAGGCAAGGCATGTTTTCGTAGGTGTCATCCATGGATCGGGGTACGAGGACGGACCGGTGTCCGATGGAGAAATCGTAGTCTGCTCTAATGACGAGTCTTCTGGAGAGACCGAATCGCTTTACCAGTTGCAGGACAGTCGGATTGAGGGAGGATCCGAGGGCAACAATATTCCGGATTCCCCCGGTCTGCCAAACCGGGCTGCCATCTTCATGGCCGGCACACAATCAGCGCCTCATTCATCTACCGCCGTAGCAATGCTCTCCGGTTCAACGACGGCCACACCAGCAGGGGCAGGAAGCTCGGCGCCACCTCCGGCCCAAGTCTTGTATGATTTGTTCGACGCTCTGGCAACATTGATGTCCGCGGAGGTGGACGCAGCAGCCAGGGATCAGCACAATGCGGACGTTGTGAAAGTGAAAGATCAGATAGCCCAGGCTAAAGCGGACCTGGCAGCAGAGAATGCCAGGATGGCTACGGAGCGGGCCGAGTTGGAAGCACAGGCCTACCGGATTAGACTGGATCAGAATGCTTCAGAGGAAGTCATGAGGAGAAGGTATCGATCACGTCTCCCGTCGGTTTACGAGCCGCAGAATCTTTTCAACATGCAAGGTCCAGGAGCTGGTAACCAACCCACGCTAAACCGGGTGGGGGCGCCGGGAGAAGGAGCGCTGGTTCAGCCACACACGATGGACCAGCCTCGCCAGAACAACGTTGTGCCATCAACGCCGCCCGGGCATTATTCCAACCCGTTGGACAACATTGTGGCCGCCGCTTCATGCCTGACGGCCCTCCCAACCGACCGCGAGTCACCAGTTGCAGTGGAGGCGCGTCGGGCCAGGGATCTTCTTCAAACAACACTAAATCAACAGCAAGCATATTCACACAGCCATGAGAGGATTCATTCCACTCCCCGTCCAAGCCGGAGTTATAGCAGACACGTGGAGGACGAACTGGCCATGTCCAGTAGTGCACGTCGCTGAAATTCGCCACGAGGGAACAACCCGGCCGGGGGAGGTGCTAATGCGCAAGATGTTGTGGACCATGGCCACGCACGTCGAGAGGCCGAGTTGACAGCTCGACACGGAGCACGGCAGCATACTCCCGTTCACCCCACGGCCTCCGTGGAGCCAGGGGTGATGTTCAGTTCCTTAGGGGTACCGTGTTTAACTCCCGCTTTGCGCAATGTGAGACTGCCCAAGGATTTCAAGAGACCTCGTAAGGTACCAAATTACACCGCCGATTTGCAGCCAGAGGCGTGGGTGGAGAGCTATGAGATGGCAATGGAGATGTTAGATGTGGATGAGGCGGTGTGTGCTAAATATTTCACCATGATGTTGGAAGGAACAGCTCGCACTTGGTTGAAGAGCTTGCCGACCAACTCTGTTGGATCATGGGCCGAACTGAAGCACCGGTTTATCCAGAACTTCAAGGATACGTGTAAGCAGCCAATGTCAATTGTAGATCTGGCTACTTGTGTCCAAGAGGAAGGGGAGTCCACGACCCATTGGGTCAAACGGGTCTCGGCGATTTTGCATTCATCAGATCGTATCAATGCAGACACCGCAGTGTTAACGTTAGAGGGCAATTGCCGTTTCAAACCGTTAAAAATAGAAGTTGGGAAGGCTCAAACGTCACTGCAACGACATGTCAACACTCATGGCCGCTTTGGTTAAATATGCCGATTCAGATAATACCAAGGATCCGGATTTAGAGGTGGACAAACCGGAGAAAGGCAAGAAGAACGACAATGCCAAAGGCCAACAACATAATCCGGCAGGCCATGGAAACGCTGGTAAGTGCAAGGCTGACAGTAGCTTAGACTTTGTCACAAATACCAACGCGTAGGAGAATGGCCAGCGCTGTAAAGGCAAGCAGCCCCAGAGGGGTGGAGGTCCAGGCAACAATTTGGAGCGTTTGTTAAATCAGCCCTGTCCAAAGCATGGATCGAAGGAGAAACCGGCATCACATCTCTGGAAAGATTGTTATATCATGCGGGATTTCAAGAATTCCAATATGTTCCAATATGACAACGGCTCGCCCGGCGGTTCAGGAGGAGGTTTCCACGGGCCGGGTTACGGAGGTGGTGGTTCCGGTTCAAGGTTTCCAGGCAACCAAACCGGACACGTCAATCAAGGACACCAAGGCAACCAGGAAGGCTACAACCATCAGGGGAGTCAGCAGCAGCAGCATTAGTCGGGTTATCAGAGCAATCCCAAACAGCTAAACAGCATGTAATATCATGTATTCACTACTAGTTTGTGCAAACGTGATCAGAAGCTTCACAAAGGGGCAGTCAACTCTGTTGAGCCGGTAGTACCTCAGTATTTACGCTGGTCTGAGCAACCTATTTTGTGGAGTAGAGATGATCTCCCGCCCTGGGTTGATAATCCAGGTCATTTGGCCTTGGTGGTAGCCCCTCAAGTCGGGGGATACAAGTTCACTAAAGTGCTCATGGTTGGGGGAAGTAGTATCAATATTTTGTATTATGATACGTTCCGTCGTATGGGGTTGACAGATAAGGATCTTAAACCGTCAAATACGGTCTTTCATGGTGTGGTGCCTGGTAAATCTGCATATCTTGTTGGTAAGATAGCTTTGGAGGTAGCTTTTGGAGATGACTACGATTCAAGGTCAGAAACTTTGACATTTGAGGTGGTAAAGATCAAAAGTCCGTACCACGCCTTATTTGGGCGGCCGGTTTATGCTAAGTTTATGGCAAGGCCATGTTATGTTTATCTACAGCTTAAAATGCCAGGTCATAAAGGGACTATCACAGTACATGGAAGTAGAAAGATTGCTTTGGAGTGCGAAGAAGGCGATGCGGCTTATGCGGAGTCGGTTTGTGCCACGGAGGAGTTAAAATTCTATAAGGAGCAAGTTGATCCGGCAGACATGACCTCTATAAAAAAGCCAACCATGGAACATGATCCAGCGTTGAAGTTCAAATTGGCTACATACGTTAAAATGGTTGACTTTGTTCCTGGCGATTCATCCAAATAGTTCAGCATTAGCGCTAACCTAGATCCCAAATAGGAAAGCGCGCTCATCGAGTTCATCCGTGAGAATCGGGACATCTTCGCATGGAAACCTTCTGACATGCCAAGTGTACCGAGGGAACTCGCTAAGCACATGCTCAACATTGATCCTAAGTTCAAACCGGTCCGGCAGTTCCTCCACCATTTCAACGAAGAGAGACGCAAGGCTATAGGTGAAGAGGTAGCCCGTATGTTGGCTGCTGGGTTTATTGTCGAAGTTTTTCATCCAGAGTGGTTAGCCAATCCGGTGCTGGTTCTGAAGAAAAACGACACTTGGCGCATGTGTGTGGACTACACGGATTTAAACAAAGCTTGCCCTGCAGGCCCCTTTGCTCTCCCTCGCATTGATCAGATAATTGGTGCTACAGGGGTTGTGACCGTTTGTGTTTTCTGGATGCTTACTCTGGTTATCATCAGATCAAAATGGCGGTTAAGGACCAGGAGAAAACAACCTTCATAACTCCCTTTGGAGCCTTCTGCTATGTTTCTATGCCCTTTGGACTCAAGAGTGCCCAGGCGACTTACCAGCGATGTGTTCAGAATTGCCTACATAAAAAAATTGGGTGCAATGTTCATGTGTATGTGGATGATATTGTGGTCAAATCCAGAAAGGAGAAGTCATTGATAGATGATCTACGGGAAACCTTTGACAATCTCCGGGTTTACAAGATGATGCTCAATCCGGAGAAGTGCATTTTTGGTGTCCCGACAGGCAAGCTCTTAGGTTTTCTGGTTTTAAACAGAGGCATTGAGGCTAATCCGGAAAAGATTGCAGCAATTACATCCTTGGCTAAACCGGCGTGTATTAACGATGTTCAACGTCTGGCCGGCCGGATTACAGCCTTGAGCCGGTTAATCAACCGTCTTGGAGAAAAGGCCATCCCTTTATATCAGATGCTCAAGAAAACAGATGACTTTGTCTGGAGTGAGGCAGCGGATAAAGCGTTCGAGGATCTGAAGAGGCAGCTAGTTGAACTGCCCGTGCTTGCAGCACCGATCGATAAAGAGCCATTATTATTATATGTGGCTGCTAATGCCCGGGCTGTTAGCGTAGCCATTGTGGTAGAGCGCAAGGAGCATGGCAAGGAGTATCCGGTTCAACGGCCGGTTTATTATATCAGTGAGGTGCTCATTGAGTCAAAACAGAGGTATCCACATTGGCAGAAACTGGTGTATGGGGTGTTTATGGCAAGCAGAAAGCTTAAACACTATTTTCAGGGCCATCCCATCACAGTGTTCAGTTCAGCTCCTCTGGGTGACATCATTCAAAACAGAGAGGCAACTGGCCGGGTTGCCAAGTGGGCTATTGAGCTTGGACCTCATGGGCTCAAATATATACCCCGCATGGTGATCAAGTCCCAGGGACTCGTGGATTTCATCAACGATTGGACGGAGTTACAGGCACCTGAAGAGAAACCGGATAATACATATTGGACTATTCATTTTGATGGGTCCAGACAGTTGGAGGGCTCGGGGGCTAGAGTCGTATTAACTTCCCCACGAGGTGACAAATTTTGTTATGTCCTCCATTTAATGTTCCCTTGTACTAACAATGTAGCTGAGTATGAGGCTTTACTCCACGGGCTTCGGATGGCTAAAGAGATGAATTTGAGCCAGGTTAAGTGCTTCGGCGATCAGATCTAGTGGCCCAACAGGTGTCTGGCACTTGGGATTCTAAAGACCCACTCATGGCTGCATATCGGTGAGAGGTAGACGCAGTGGCTGGTCACTTTAAAGGTTATCAGGTGGACCATATAGACCGGCTGAAGAATGAAGCGGCGTACGCTTTAAGTCGTCTTGGTTCCCAACGTAAACCGGTTCTGCCCAATGTCTTTCTTGATGTGTTACACAATCCGTCAGTCAAAATACCAACTGAAGAAGATTTGGCAATTCCTGATCCGGAGGCTCACTTGGTGGCAGCTCTGCATGCCATACCGGATTGGACGATCCCATATCTGGATTACATGAACCGGGGCGAGTTACCAGATGAGGAAACGTTGGCCCGACAGATAATCGGGCGTTCCAAGTCCATGACCATATTCAACGGGGAGTTACATCATTACAGTGTTTCAGGAGCAATTCAGCGCTGTGTTTCTCCTCAAGAAGGTCGTGAGGTTTTGGGAGAAATCCATGAAGGGGATTGTGGTCACCACGCCGGTTCAAAGTCGTTTGTGGCCAAAGCTTTTTGCCACGGTTTTTACTGGTTGACGGCGCATACTGATGCGGAGGGTTTAGTCAAGAGATGTGATGGATGTCAAAAATTTGCCCGCCGTGCGCACGTTCCGGCTCAAGAGTTGCGGATGATTCCAATTACGTGGCCGTTTGCAACTTGGGGGCTTGATATGGTTGGACCCTTCAAGCGCTCTAAGGACAAGAAGACCCACCTCTTAGTAGCAGTTGATAAATTCACTAAATGGGTGGAGGCAGAGCCAGTCAGCAAGTGTGATGCAGCCACGGCGGTTCAATTCATCAAAAAGGTGATATTCCGGTTTGGTTTTCCACACAGTATTATAACAGATAATGGCACTAATCTGTCAAAAGGGGAGATGGAAGAATTCTGTCAACGTGAGCACATCCGGCTTAATCTAGCATCAGTGGCTCACCCCCAATCTAATGGTCAAGCGGAAAGGGCAAATCAAGAGATTCTAAGGGGTATCAAACCAAGGCTTTTGGTTCCCTTAAAGCGGACACCGGGTTGTTGGGTTGAGGAGTTACCTTCTGTGTTATGGAGCATCAACAACACACCCAATAGGTCTACGGGTTACACACCTTTCTTCATGGTGTATGGAGTAGAGGCAGTTCTTCCTAGTGACATCCGTCATGATTCGCCGCGTGTTGCAGCTTATGTTGAGGCTGATAATGAGAAGGCACGTCAGGCTTCTTTGGACCTGTTGGATGAAGAGCGTGATCTTGCAGCAGCACGTTCGGCGATTTATCAACAAGATCTTCGATGTTATCACAACCGCCGGGTTAAAACTAGAACCTTTCAAGAAGGTGATTTGGTGCTCCGGCTCATCCAGGATCAGACTGATATGCACAAGTTATCCCCCCTTGGGAAGGACCTTTTGTGGTCAGCAAAAACCTGCACAACGGATCTTACTACCTCATTGATGTTCGAGAGCATGAAGACTCACGTCAATCGGAGGAGGAGACAAAGCGGCCATGGAACATAGCTCTCCTTCGGCCTTATTATACTTGAAGCCATCGGCTCTTCATCTGTACATATTTATGACAGTGTATATATCATATAATAAACCGGAGCCTCCGTTATAAGCGGGGTATCTGTTCTTTCTTATATCATGTGTGTGCTTTTACACGATAACTAACAAAGCAGAGTCTTTGTTAAACCAGCTTTAGCAGCTGCATAGAGATAAAGAAAATCACTAGGGGGCTTGGTCATGTTTGAACCTCAGCTACACCTCTTGATAGGCATTTCAAGCCATACAAGGAAAATTTGTGGATCCAAAGAGAGTGTTGTACATAGTACAGCCTCAAACATAGGCACACACTGAGCATCGCTCACAAAGTTACTTGGGGGCTCTTTTTTGCAAAGCAACAAAGAGTTTGAAAGGACCCTCGTAATTGGCTACCAAGCCACGGCTTGGAAGCCTGGTGTATTCACCTAAAACCCCGGGTTAGCCTGCCTTCATCAAGTAAGCCACTCCTATCCAGGTAATCCTGGTATGACCCATCGAACGTTTGACAAGTCAATCTTTTACAGACCCTGAACTTGTTATAGTTAAAATGATGATTGGTTAATTGGAGGCCCATCTTAAAAGGCTTTGATAAATGGTTTAACTCAGAGGCCTGGCAGCCCATGAAAAGCCTCGATTTGGAGCCTGGCAGCTCATAAAAATATGCGAGGCTTTTTATGAGCCTGGCAGCTCAATAAAAGCCTCGCATATTTTTCTATTTGAATTTTGTTTGTTGAAAATCATAAGTTTTTTTTGATAAACCGGCTTCCTTGACCCGACTTGCTTCCCAACTACCAGTTGTTGGCACATGATCAATTATAAACCAGTGGTCATTGACCCGGTCTGGTTTGACTAAATCACCAGTGTTATAAAGAAAATCCGGTAGTTATACCGGTCCGGTTTGATATATAGACCAGCATTATGAAGATAATATTATCAAACGTATCGGCTTGGTGTTAAACACCTTTGCTGTATACACGTTTGGTCAATCAATGAGGTATGTTCTGTACATTATTTTTTGTACAAACACTTGATTATTCAACTAAAGTACTATGTACTTCTTGGATATTATGACATGTCTAGCGGTAAAGCGCTAGACACTTTTAAGTTTTTTGGACCCAGGAAGGCAAGTCATCATAGGCTATGCATACAATATATCCTGAAGGGCGGCACAGATTGTCACAAAGCGTTATGAAACATGCTCGATGGCATGGCAGATAAACAAAGTTTCAGCTATCCTATTACATGAAGCTTCAAAGCGGCTCAAACAGTGCCATTGTTTTTCACAGTAGCCATATAAACTGGTGACCAGATCAGGACTCTTCATCACGACGGTTTGACGGTTGTGGATCAGTTGGTGTAGGCACTTCTTCATCCCTCCCCAGCCGCTGGAAATCAGCCGTTGACCAATCGATCCCGGTTAAAGCTTGGAACACTGCTTCCTCATGGATAAGATTAGAAGGGTTAATATCAGGGGCGTAAGTGTGCTTACGAATCAGAGGCACAAGTTCTTCGACTTCATGGATATCGGCCGACTGTCTTTTCCCTTCTGCATCATAAAACGGTTGAAAATGGGACAAATTGGTGTCCTCAGCCAATTTGCTGGCCGCTGGCTGCATCTGTTTGGTCAGCTGTCGAAGATCATCATTGTCAAAGTTTGAACCGTCTTTTTTAACGCCTGGATATCCTTTAATGATATCCTCCGCTTCAAGGTCTGGAATCCAGGCCTTGGCTCGAATAAGGGAGGTTAATGCTCCTGCTCTCGCAGCGGCTCTCTTCAACTCAACAATGCACGCTGGTAACATGCCCAGCTTCTCAAGGGTCTCCTTAATCAAAGTTGGCGCCGGTTTGTTATAAGCTGCCATACTAATGGCTCGCTGAGACCCAGAGTATAGCTGCTCAACCAATGTATATGCCGCTTTGAGCTTCAGCCGCATATCTGCACGAAGATGAGTGATCCGAGTTCCTGCCAAAGATTTTATCAACATTTTGGTCAGTTTTAAGATTCATTGACTGGCGCAACATACATAAGCAGACACTTACCAAAGATAGCAGAGGTCATAGCATTGATTTGGCGCTTCAAACCGGCTAGTTCTTCAACCATCGGTTTCAGGGCTTCCTCGGCGTCTACAACTCTTTTGGTTAAACCAGCTTTTTCAGTTTCCCATTCAGCACGATCTTGGTTGAAGGATTCTTTCAGCTTTTCCATTCCGGCCAGGGCCTGGGTCAGCTCCTCTTTGGCCTTTGCAGCTTCGGCTTGTTGAGACTTCACATTTTCTTGCAAATCAGAGTTTTGGGCATCTTTGCTTCTCAGTTCAGCCTGCAACATTGAAGGTATATTCAACAAAACAACATATTTATGCACTAAGTATAAAGCATATAACAAGTTATCCACTTCATACTTGGGGGCTAATGCCTATTTGCTCTCAAATACTACACTCTATACAAGTCTCCAGAATAATGCAAGCATTATCCTTGACACTTGGGGGCTAATGTATGTTTGTTCTAAACCGACGGTGTGGATTAAAAACCGGATTAACTTGCCAAGTTAAACCGGCCTTTGGGGGCTATGCTGGAGAAAGTTATCTAATTTTTTCAAACATGAGTCTTATCTATAATTGAGGACACACCTTTGCAAGGATCAATGATGGGATGCTTGAAGTGTTACAAAGACCCGGTTTATAATTAACAATCATAATACGGCTCTTGGGGGCTGCTTGGAATAGTATTTCAGCTATAAATCAATGTACAAGGGAGAAGAATTTACCTCATATCGTTCTTTCATCAAATTCACCAAACCGGCTTCATAATCCCGGTTTGAGTGCAGACGGTTCAAGAAGCCGGAATGAAGCTCATCAGCTTTAAGATGAGCATAGTTTGATAAGTCGCTACTCCATTTACCTTTATCCCTGGCAATTTGCTCTTCTTTGGCACTATGCTGAGCCAAAATGACGGGATGACCAGGAGAGCTGTGGCCTATTCCAGTAATAATAACGTCATCACCTTGGCCTTCAAGATTTTTGGTGGATGATGATGGAATTTCAGTGTCTTTCATTGGACTAGCCCGGTTTGGTTCTGCCGATTCAGTATCAGGGGTGGCAGGCTCAACATCTGTTGGTTCGTCGGTATGTTGGCTGTCAAGGGGAGGATTATCAAAAGTTGTTTCAGGATGGAGGCCTTCCGGTTCACCAGTCTGCTCCAGTTCACCTCTTGGTTCTTTTTCTTCGGCGACAGGGTCTTCTGGCGGATTGGTGACCCGAGCTTTCTTGCTGGGTCTGGATTTGGCCCTGTAAATAGAATAAAAAAGGATTAACATCCTGTTCAAAAGATGTAGGGCACATTGAAAGGAAAGGTTTTTCATAACTCACCCGGCCACAATTTTCAAAGGGGGGAGTTGAGTTGCTGTCGATTCACCAGAAGAGGAAGGAGGTGTCACCTGATAAGTTGAATCAGACGGATTAAGAGGCTGTCTGAAATAACCTACCTTGGGATAAGAATGATCAGAAGTAGGAGAGACCTCAGACCGGCGCTTCCGAACCGGAGTATCAGGTAAACCGGCAGAGGTGACCTGTTGGCCACTGTGCCGGGTTGTCCGGTGAGCTTCATGCTGTTGAGTCTTCAAAATAAATGTTGGATCCAAGTGAGCAAGAGGATGAAAAAAGCTTACTTTCCCGATTGCTTGGCGAGTTTTTTGTGTTGGCATAGAGTCTGAACCGGAGGAAAGGGTAATTACCTCTATGTCATCAGCCTGACTAGCTTCTGCCTCCTCCTGAGGAAGATCATTGTTAACAAGATGCATAAAAAGAGAGCCAAGTGAGTCAAGTTCTACCTCAACTTCTGGGTCATCAGTATCATCATCAAGCTCCATATTAATCTGGTAAGCCGTTTTCCGCTTCGACGTCCATTTTACGGCTTTGGTCTTCGGGTGGGTTGGCTTGATCACTTTGTCTCCAGTTGGCTTTGCCGCTTTCTCTATGGATTTCCGTTTCCAGAAGGGGTCATCACCCTATATATATATAAAGAAGAAGGGTTACAGATTGTATAAGTTAAAGATATTAGAGATGAAGAGGAAGTGTAATACTTACAGCAGGCGGTTTGTTCTTGGCATAGAAGGGACTCAGACTGGTTTGACTATAGATCAGCTCCGATTCATTCAGAATTTTCTTTACACCTTCAGTAACTTCTTCCTCAGATAATTGGATATTGCAGTGGCATTGAGGATCGTCAACTTCACCGGTATATTCGCACATTAAACCGGGATGCCGGCTTAGCGGCAAGATACTCCAGGATATCCAACAGCGCACCAAATCCACGCCTGTTAAACCGTTTGCCATAAAGGCCCGGAGCTTGGTGATTTGAGGAGCGTATTTTGCCCTTTCTGAGAGCTCAGGCATTGTGGCATTGGGTGAGTGTTGGATAGTCTATGATCACGGAAGCCGGGGAGGGGATTTTCATCCTCAGGCGAAGTGTCTATGCAATAAAACCATGTTTGGTTCCATTCCTTTGGGTGGCTATGATGTTTGGCATGAGGAAATTCCACTTCTTTCCGCTTTTGAATCGAGACACCACCAAGCTCTGTGTTCGGGCCATTTACAAACTCTGTGCGCCGGTTTAAGTGAAAGAAATCTCGGAACAGTTCTGCAGTTTGTTCTTCTTGTAAATAGACTTCACAGAAGACTTGGAAGTTGCATAAGTTGGAGACTGAGTTGGGACCAATATCTTGTGGATGCAATTGGAAGCTGGCAAGCACATCTCGATAAAATTTTGACCCTGGCGGTTTGAAACCACGGCCTATATGGTCAACAAAGACTACTACCTCGCCTTGCCTTGGGGTTGGAGGATTCTCTGTTCCTGGAACTCGCCATTTGATCTCAGTTTTCTTAGGCAAGGAGCCGATGCTAACCATCTCATTCAATTGAGCCTCAGTAACTCGGGAACGAGCCCAGTTGCAGGAAGTGAATCGTTTGGCCATTGCAAAGCGAACAAACTGAAAATGAAAGGCCGGTTTATAAATTACGCATATACACAAGAGATAAGGGAGTAAGAAACATACTGATATGATAAATGGTACAACCCAGAGACTAGTGTAATGAGAGAAAAAGGTAATGCTAGCACAAGGTTGATCAGACACTGTTAAACCGGAGCATAATTATGAAGGTAAAATGCTCTTCCGGTTTATCAGAGGGCTAATGGCATAGACTACTTATATAAAGTTAAACCGCTTATATTGGTGCGAGGAGAAACGGATCTCACAGGAACATAGAAACATATCTTATAGTGATGTATAAAACTTTCGGATCTAAAGCTAAGACAGAAAAGCAAAAATAATTGGATCTTGAAGGGGTGCAGAACTGAAGCAATTTTTGACAGACTAGATCAGATCTTTGCGCATAAGGATTTGTGATGACCATGGTAGGTAAGCTACGGCAAGAGATGCGTCAAGCATGAAGTGTCCATCTATATATTAAAGGAAGAACAGGGAAGAACAACACTGATGAACTTTGGAAGAACTGCGAGGAATGTCGAAACCCTAGAACAGATCTATGGTGAAAAAAGCAGAGAACTTACCGGAGCTGGTGAGGAAGCGGAAGGGCGCCGCAGTATTCTGGTGCGTTCAGGGTGATGCAGTGGCCAAGGTCGGAGCAGAGGCGACGGTCGATGGTGGCGGCGGAGCTCCAGAGGCTGAGTGGCGCGAGGAAGACGACGCGAAAAGGCACGAGGGGGGACGATGAAAATGACCCCTCGGTCCTATTTATAAGGGGAAGTGATAAAATGGCAAGTACGGGAATCGAGGAGCCCAAAAAATGGATAAGTTAATAAAGGTGTCGCCTCGATGACTGGATATATATTAAATGAAGGAAATCTCCGACATCAATGGATGGATGACGTCAGGGCGGTTTATCGTAATTTTGAAGTATGACGTCACGGCGGTTTACAAGATCAAAAATGAAGATAAGAGAGAAGATTTTTTCTAAGTATGGAAGATTGACATGAACAAGTTCAAACCAATCTGGGGCCTAATGTTGGGGATATTACTATTGGAGGTAAACCGGTCTTATGTAGCCGGGTTGACTCTTTGAAGATTAGAAGCCCATGAAGATGTAAAGATGATGGCGCTTTACGGAGGGCCCAAAGGCGGGTTACAGCCTGTAAATGTAAACCGGCCTAGTCATGTAACTTGTATAGTAAGATAGAGAGAGAGGCCGAACCGGATACGTTTATGATCCGGATTCGGGACTCTGTAGCCCAGCGGGCGTCAGCCTATATATATATAAAGGGACGACCCGGCCGCGGTTTAGAGACAGACAACAACAACTTGAGAGCCAGACAAAGCGAATTCGCTCCCTGGCCTTCGAAACCCTAGCAATACCAATCACAACTAGACGTAGGCTTTTACCTTCATCAAAGGGGCCGATCTAGCATAAACTCCCGTGTCCCCTTGTCCGGTTTAACCCCTTTAAGATAACCCGTTGCGATGGCTCCACAACTAAGTCCTTTCATGAGGACATCTACCATGACAAACCCACGACACCACCCGTGTCACTCAGACTGCCCCTGTCGGCGGGCCTCCCCATCGTTCTCTGTCACCCCCTGCCAACGCCGCCACCAGCCCAGCGGCAAACGAGCAGCAAGCTTCCTCACCGCACTCGTCCACGAGGCGGGACGGCCGCACCGCTACCCCGTCGCTGACTCCGGCCGGCTCATCATCTCACGCTCGCTGCGCACCCACGGACGCGTAGGCCGGGCTGCTCATGGCACGTGAGCTCCTGCGCTACCGCCTGGTCGATTACCTCTATGAGGACTGGTTGGACCACATCGCCGAGCTCGTTAGCGCCGCGGGGGCCTCTCTTCTGCGCCATCCCTCTTGCTGCGTCGCCCGCCCCCAGCTGCGGGCGATGTGGCTCACGGAGTGCCTCCGCCCCCTCATCACCAATATGGCACCCTCACGCCGAGGCGTATGGCTCGTGGAGAGCCTCCGCCTCCTCCGCATCAAGACGACGTCCTCACTCCAAGATGTGCGGTCCTGCGGCGTGATCCACCGTGCCATGTGCCTGTGCACGAAGAAAGAAGTTGCCAAGAAATTCCCCGTCCGCAAGAAAACGCTCCACCGCTCCTAGCATCGCCATGTCAGGATCGCTTGCCGTGGCAGGGCCATGCGCCACTTGCTGTGGTAGCACAATGACGCCAAGATCAAGCTCCGCCTCCACAACGGGTCCCGGTGGCCACGGCAGGCTGCCGCGCCTTCACTCTTGAGCTACGTAGCGTCGTCTAGCCGGGCAAGTTCAAGACGAATCTGCCTCCTCGCTATGATGACCCCCCCGACCCTGCGGAGTTCTTGCAGCTCTATGAGCTGAGCATCGAGGGGGCCAACGGCGACGAAAAGGTCATGGCGAACTTGTTTCCCATGACTCTCAAGGACAGCGCCCGCTCATGGCTCCTGAACCTGCCCCCGGGCTCAATCTCCTCCTGGGATCAGATGCGTGACAGCTTTGTCGCCAACTTCTAGGGCACTCGCGACTACCCCCCGGCCGCGGGTGACCTACGCCGCATCAAGCAACAGCCGAGAGAGACCCTCCAGAAGTACATCCAACGCTTCAACAACGTGTGCCTCAAGATCCCCAAGGTGATGGACGAGGCCATTATCTCAGCGTTTTCCGATGGCGTCTGCGACATCAAGATGAAGGAGGAGCTCACCATCCATGAGGAGCTGTGCACGAAGTTGGAGCTGTTCAACATAGCAACCAAGTGTGCAAGAGCTGAGGAGGGGCGTATCTCCCTCCTCGAGCTCCCTGCTGCGGACCTAGAGGAGAAGAAGGCCAAGGTCAAGGACGTGAAGCACAAAGGGGTGGCCGTACTCGCGGTAGATCCAGATACCAAGTGTGTCCGAGACCTCCCTGATTCGTCCAAGGGCAGCCGTACGTTCTGCGCCTTCCACAACATGCGCAGCCACAACACCAACGACTGCCAAGAGCTCAGGGCCATTCGAGATGGATGGTTTGGTCGACGCCAAAAGCGCAATGACTGGGGCTATGCTCGAGGAGGTGGACGAGGTGGAGAATGTTGGGATGACCGTGACCCTTGGCAGGAGTGGTGCGACTAGCCTTGCGAGGACCGATGGCAGGACCAGCCTCTTGAGGGCGCCTGGAGGGACCAACCTCGCAAGGATCGTCCTCAGGGAAACACTAAACTCCCTCCGTCGCCGCCGCCGCCAAGGAGGAACGACGACCATCAGCAGGACGAAGGGGCTAGGGGCTTCCAGGAGCCGCGCGGCATCGCCTGCATCTTGGGTGGCGCTCAGGCCCCAGCTTCTCAGTGCATCTTCAAGCAGTTCTCTCACGAAGTGAATGCAGCCCTCCCCAAGCTCGAGGCCAGGCGCCCGCTCAGATGGTCCAAGTATGCCATCACCTTCAGCTCGGCAGACCAGCTCAAATGCGCGGCAATCGCTGGCGTCCTCCCGATGCTCTGTTCACCCGTCATCAGCAATGTCCAAGTCACCAAGACCCTCATCGACGGTGGCGCATGGCTTAGTGTCCTGTCCGTAGAAACGTTTGACAGCCTTCAAGTGCCATACGACCAACTCCATCCCACCAAGCCTTTCTCAGGAGTGACTGACGGCTCCACCACCCCAATAGGGCAAGTTCATCTTCCTGTCACCTTTGGTCAGCGCGACAACTACCACACCAAGCTCGTCGACTTCGACGTCGCCCACATCCGCCTGCCGTACAACGCCATCCTTGGGTACCCAGTGCTGGCCAGATTCATGGCAGTCACTCACCATGGCTACAACGTCCTCAAGATGTCGGGAAGCGGTGGAATCGTTACAGTCCCGTGCGAAGAAAGAGACGCGGTGTGCTCCCTCGAGCGCGCCTTCCAAGCTGTAGCAGTCGAAGAACCTGGCAGCGCATATGTGCAGTACCCTCCTGGCAACGAACGAAGAGATTATGGTAGGGTACGAAACCACCTCAAAGTTATTCTTTCCAATCAATCCGTTGGGCTATTCCTATAGGTGTCACAAACAGCCCTAGAGTTCGTACTAGATGTCACATCCCTAGTCTGGTATGACTTAGACTAGCTAGCTATTTGTGCATCATATTTAAATTTCATTTAAATTTGAAATGAGGATTGGTGGAACCCTCAGAATCATTTTTGAAAATGACCCAAATAAAAATTTCTCCAAAAGGGTCCAAGAAAATGCTCATGTTGCCCTCTGAAAATATTGGACAGAGATAAAAATCAAAACAATATTTTTAGGAGCTCATGGATATTTATTTTGGCCATTTGGATTAATTCGGTAAATATTTGCATTGGAAATATATTTCTATATATATGAAATATGGTCCAAAAATTATGTCATTTATAAGGGAGCTCTGGAATAATATATCTAGCTCCTGCAAAAATTGGCATAAGGTAATAAATTGATTTAGTATTTTATTAAATCAAAACAAATGTCAGAAAAAAATAGAAAACAGAAATAAAAGAAGGAGGGGCTTACCTGGGGCTTCCCCTGTGCAGCCCAGCCGCAGCAGGCCGGCCCAGCCAGCAGGCGGCCCAGCCCACCTGGCCCCCCTCCTCTGTCGTCTTCCTCCCCGACAGGGGAACGGCGAGTGCCGACGCGCGCGCACCGCCGCGCCTCCACCTCCTGCTTCCCCTGGCCACCTCCTGCTTCCTCCTCGTCGCCTGGAACGCCCCGAACGACGCCACGCGGCCCCGACCGCCCTCTCACTCTCTCCCTCCTCCTCTCCCCCTGCTCTCTCTCTCTCACCCGAGAACCACCGCCGCCGCTGACGGGCATCACCGTAGCCACCGCCTCTCCCACGCCTTCCCGACACGCTCCCCAGATCCGCCGCGACCCCCTCTACCTCCTCGTCGAGCCACGCAAGACGGAGCACCCCGTGGAGCCGTCGCCGTCGCCAAATTCGCCTCCGGTCACCGTGGATCCTCGCCGGCGATTCGGGAGCTACCGGGCATCCCCGACCTCGCCCTCGCGCTCGCTAGTTCCGCGGTGAGCCCCCGCACCGAACCCCCTCCTCCCCGTGTCCGTTTGCCCCGTCTAGCTAGCTCGCCACCGCGCCCGTAAGCTCCTCGCCGCCGGCCATGGCGCCACGGTGGCACGAGCCCAAGCCGGTCACTTCCGCGCGCGTCACCGTGTTCCTGGTGACGCCAGGAGGCCGTAGGAGCCCTCCGCTTCCACTGCCGTGCACCACAACGCCGCGGCCGCAAGTTGCCGAGCTCCGGCCGCCACCGCGAGCCTTGCTCCGGCGAGCTCCGGCCTTCCCCGCTCCTCCCACCTGTCCCACCAGATGCGCGAGAGCCCGGGCTACGCCCCGGTGCTCTCAGACGCCGTCCCCGTGGCCTGTGGCGCGGACTCCGCCGCGTCCAGAGGTCGCCGGCGGCGAGCCCCGTCGCCTGAGCCCTGCCATGTGGGGCCGGCCCGTCAGGTGATTAGCTTAGTGCTAATCACCGTTAACTAACCCCCCCTGACACTGACAGTGGGCCCCGGTGCCCCCTAACCTTTTAATTAAACTAAATTAACCCCTGTTTAACCCCCCTGTCACTGACGTGTGGGTCCCACACGTCAGGTTTGACCCGGACCAGCCCAGTTGACTGCTGACGTCATGCTTACTCAATGCTGACGCAATATATAGTTTCTGGATTTAATTTAATTAGAAAATTCCAGAAATTGATTTAAACTTCAAAAATTCATAACAATTCAACCGTAGCTCAGATTAAAATAATTTATATATGAAAAATTATCAGAAAAATGCAATCTTTCCATCTGTACTAGTTTCATGCATGAAAAACCAACTTATACATGCTGATTATGGGAAAACACATTATGGCATATATAAGAGACTTAATTTAGTAATGCATTTGAACCTTTGGTTCAAATGGACTTCAAACCAAATGTTTACTAGTTGCATTAGCTCAAACAGCATCACATCTACATGCCATGCTCATGCATCATATTGTTGCATATGATTGTGTTTTGATTGCTGGCACCGTTCCTTCTCGATAGGTCCTGCTCCGGAAACGTTCCAGGGTACCTGTCTGTGAAGCAGTGCCTTCCTTGTTGATTTACCAGGCAAGCAAACCCCCTTGTTCATTTCGATAAAACCCTACTCTCTCGCTCCTGCTCTCAGTTATTGCATTAGGACAACAACGGTTCATCTGCTACATTGTGCTGCGGTAGTTGAACCCATTCCTCTGCATGACCTGTCATTGCCACAGTAAATAGTTGAAACCCACTAGCATGTGTAGGAGTTGATTGAAGCCACTGATGTGTTCCTACCATGCTATGCCTGCTATTGCTTAGAGTTGTGTCAGGTCTGATTCATTGGGAATGAATTGGAGTGTCACGATATGTTCTGATGCTGAGAGTGAAGTGTGTGAACACGATTTGGTAAAGGTAGCGGTGAGAGGCCATGTAGGAGTACATGGTGGGTTGTCTCACTGGAACCGTCCTTAAGCACTGAGTTCTATGTATGTTGTCCAATGACTCGATACTACCACACATTGGGCTCCGGGCGCTCCAAGCCCTCTCGACTTATTAACCGACTTGGTCTCTGTCCAGGAGTCGCAACTAGTTTCTGGTGTTTGTAGGTAGTGCTATTTTTCTACCAGGTGGCACCCGGCAGGGTGGGCTTGGGACAGACTAGGCACACGTGGCACGGTGTACCAAGTGGCACCCGGATGGTGGGCTTGGGAACCCTGCTCACATCGTTTGGGGCCGTGAGCGACACCCCGGCCGGATCTCCTTGCGGATGGAACCCGAATAGGCGATAAACCTGGACTAGAGTCTTGTGTGGTTAGTCAGGTCGTGGCCGACACCCTCGCCAGGCTTCCGCTTGAAGGTTGCCGAGATACATGACGTGTACATGGCGGTAAGTGGCGAGAGCGTGTGTGAAGAAGTACACCCCTGCAGGGTTAACATGATCTATTCGAATAGCCGGGTCCGCGGTTATGGACTTCTTGGATGCTTACATGGTACATAGACAACTTGAAGTGGATACTCTAAAATGCTCAAGACAAGTGTGAGTGCTATGGATGGCCTTCTCGTAGGGAGACGGGGATGAATCCATAGTAGTGTATTGTATGGTGATTAGTGGACTCGTGTACGTTGTTTCACCTCCAGAGTTTCTGGTAGTCGTAGAACAGGATAGCCACAGAGTCAAAGCTGGCTTGCTGCAACTAAACCCCACATTACCCTCTTGATACCAATGCATGTATGATAGGATCTGATGTAAGTCTTGCTGAGTACCTTTGTACTCATGTTGCTTTATTTATGTTTTTGCAGCGGAGACTTCGGTCCTACTAGTGTTCTTGTGGACTTCGACTAGTAGCTAGTACCTCAGCTACGATCTTGATCGGATGTTGTAGATAGTCAGGCTCTTCAGCCTTTTTCTTTTGTAGATGTCTGTACCCAGACATGTAATGCTTCCGATTGTTGCTTGTATGCTCTGTATGATGGGTCTTGTGACCCCTGTTTGCAATATATGCTATGACGGCTCTTCTGAGCCTTTATCTATATGAGTTGTTGAGTTATGCTGTGATGCCATGTTGTACATCACATACTTGCATGTTATGCGTACGTGTAATGTGTATTGCTATGTGTGGGATCTGACTATCTAGTTGTTTATTCTTAGTAGCCTCTCTTACCGGGAAATGTCTCCTAGTGCTTCCACTGAGCCCTGGTAGCTTGCTACTGCTCCGGAACACTTAGGCAGGCCGGCATGTGTCCTTCTTCGATCCTGTGTCTGTCCCTTCGGGGAAATGTCACGCGATGAATACCGGAGTCCTGCTAGCCCGCTACAGCCCGGTTCACCGGAGTCCTGTTAGCCCAGTGCTACAGCCTGGATTCACTCGCTGATGACCGACACGTTCGATGCTGGGTCATGGATGCCTGTCCCTGTAAGTTAGTGCCACTTTGGGTTTACGACTAGCCATGTCAGCCCGGGCTCTTTATCATATGGATGCTAGCGACACCATCATATACGTGTGCCAAAATGCGCAAACGGTCCCGGGAAAAGGTAAGGCGACACCCGTGGGGATACCGTGCGTGAGGCCGCAAAGCGATATGAGGTGTTACATGCTAGATCGATGTGGCATCGAGTCGGGGTCCTGACAGCGTTGGTATCAGAGCCTGACTGCCTGTAGGTTTACCAAGCCATACTGGTCGAAGTTGAGTCTAGAAATTCTTTAGTTATGTAAGGGAATTGATTGTGGGATGGAACGTAAGGCTCTTTTACTCCTTTACTTCATGACCTTCTGATCTGAGTCCTCCTATCTTCCTCCGGGGTTAAGGAACTAGGCTTCTCTTCCGTCTATCAGGATCACGTGTTACTACTCCGTAGTTCCATAGGATTGGTTGATTAGAGTCATATCCCAGTTTTGAGTATTTCCGGTGTAGTCTGCTTAGTATGATCTCAGAACCTTGAGTAATACTGATGAGTATGTTACCACCCCATTTTTAGTAGGATGTCTCATTCTGAGCATTTTACTGTCGTTATGCTGCCGAAATTTCCCTAGGAGTTCGAGAGATACTAATTCCTTGTCCTACATTCTACATTCTATAGTTAATGTTGATTTCGTCCTTGGTTTCGTTTCTGAGGATGTCATCAGCTAAGCGAAGTTCCGTCGCTCGTAGCCAGAACCACGGAGATGGTAGGAATGAGGATCCTCCTGACCAGCCTTCGTTGACAGAGTTCATGTTAGAAATGGAGAGGAACAAGCGTGAGTCCAACCGCTTGTTGGCACGTATCGAGGAGAACACCGCACATCAGTTCAAAGGGTCTGCTACCATTCATGACTTCATTCGTTTGCACCCACCTACCTTTCATCATTCCATCGAGCCACTCGATGCAGATGACTGGCTCCGTAGCATCACCCATAAGCTGCGTTCCGTGAGCGTAGCTGAAGATGACAAGGTCACTTATGCCACATACCACCTGGAAGGTCCTGCTAGTCTTTGGTGGCAGAACTATGAGACTTTGCTTCCAGCCGGCCAGATTCCTACCTGGAAGGATTTCACTGAGGCTTTTCGCGAGCATCACATTCCCCAGGCCCTCATTGATCGCAAGAGAGAAGAGTTCTGTAGTTTCACCCAGAATAAGATGGCTGTTGATGCTTATAGCAGAGAGTTCGAGAACCTCGCCCGTTATGCCACAGAAGAAGTGTCCACGGACGCCAAGAAGCAGGCTAGGTTCCGAAAGGGTCTCAACCCCAAGTTGCGTCGTGATCTCCACCTGCATCATTGTGATACATTCCAAGCCCTTGTGAACAAGGCCATTAATGCAGAGACAGCTCAGCTCACTTACGAGGAGTCTCGTAAGCACACCCGTAATTTGGGATCTTCCTCCGGTCCTAGTTCCCAGAAACGCCGGATTTGGGTTCCAAACTCCGCTCTTCCTTCCGGTTATACACCGAGGTCATCTCATGTGGTGCCTTCCCCAGCTCAGTCATATGTTCCACCCAGGCCTACTGGTAGACCGCTTGTTAGTGCGGGTCCCCGTCCAACCTCAGGGACTTGCTTCACATGCGGGAAGCTAGGACACTATGCACGTGACTGCTCTCAAACTAGTTATGCTCCACCCCAGCCCGAGAAGACTGTTGGCTGTATTAAGCCATCACGCAAGATGATCAGTGTCAAGTCAGCCCCCACTAAACGTGGACGTGTGCATCATGTCTCAGCTAAAGACGCTCATGATGATCCAGATGTCGTTCTTGGCACACTCCTTGTCAATTGTCACCCAGCATCAGTTCTATTCGATACTGGAGCATCTCACTCCTTCATTTCTGAAAGCTATGCTAACCTGCACAATCTGTCATTTTGTGATATGCCAACTCCGCTAGTCATCCAAACTCCTGGATCCAAATGGCAAACCTCTAGTGTAAGCCATGGTAACGAAATCCTTGTTGACAGACTTGTATTCCTTGCATCACTTGTAGCCCTCAAGTCTTCAGATATTAACATCATCTTGGGTATGGACTGGATGACAGCTCATCATGCCAAGATTGATTGTTACACAAGATCTGTTCAACTTACACACCCATCTGGAAAGATAGTCACCGTCTCCACTAGAGTTGCAAAGCGTCAGCTCTATTCTCTTAATGCCAGCTCTCTTCCAGACCTTGAAGATATTCCGGTAGTCCGTGACTTTTCGGATGTCTTTCCAGAGGAACTGCCAGGTGTTCCACCTGACAGAGATGTAGAGTTCGTCATAGATCTTAGCCCAGGAACAGCTCCAATCTCCCGGAGACCTTACAAGATGGCACCCTTAGAACTAGCCGAGCTTAAGAAACAACTCGATGAGTCCTTGCAAAAGGGTTTCATCCGTCCTAGTTCTTCTCCTTGGGCTTGCCCCGTCCTCTTTGTCAAGAAGAAAGACGGTACGGACCGGATGGTTGTAGATTATCGTCCCGTTAATTTGGTCACGATAAAGAACAAGTATCCGCTTCCCAGGATCAACGACCTGTATGACCAGCTCGCTGGATCCTCAGTCTTCTCCAAGATGGATTTAAGGTTAGGATACCACCAAATCAAAATCAGAAACGGGGACATTCCCAAGACAGCTTTTGTCACTCGTTATGGCCAGTACGAGTACACCGTCATGTCCTTCGGCCTAACCAACGCCCCAGCCACATTCTCCCGCTTGATGAACTCGATCTTCATGGAGTACTTAGATAAGTTCGTCGTGGTTTACCTCGATGATATTCTTATTTACTCGAAGAACGAGGAAGAGCATGCCGAACATCTTAGACTTGTTTTAGAAAAACTCAGAGAGCACCGCCTTTATGCCAAGTTCTCCAAGTGTGAATTTTGGTTGTCAGAAGTGACCTACTTAGGTCACGTAATCTCTGGTAAGGGCATTGCTGTCAATCCCGAGAGAGTTCAAGCCGTTCTCGATTGGACTCCACCTGAAACAGTCAAACAAGTTAGGAGTTTCCTTGGCCTAGCCAGCTATTGTCGCCGCTTTGTTGAAAACTTCTCCAAAGTAGCCAAACCCCTCACGAAACTTCTCAAGAAAGATAAAAAGTTCAAGTGGTCCCCACAGTGTGAGTACAGTTTTCAGGAACTGAAAAGACGCCTGACTTCTGCTCCCATACTTGTGCCACCGGATTTCACTAAAGACTTTATTATCTACTGCGACGCCTCACGACAGGGACTAGGTTGCATTCTTATGCAGGATCGTCATGTGATTGCCTATGCATCTCGACAGTTGCATCCACATGAGGAGAATTATCCTACACATGATCTAGAGCTTGCAGCCGTAGTCTATGCACTCAAGACCTGGCGACATTATCTCCTTGGTAAACGTTGCAAGATCTACACCGATCACCAGAGTCTCAAGTATATCTTCACCCAACCGGATCTGAACCTTAGGCAAAGACGTTGGTTGGAGTTGATCACAGATTATGATCTGGGGATTACCTACACCCCAGGCAAAGCCAATGTCATGGCTGATGCTCTAAGTCGTAAATCCTATTGCAACAATCTCATGTTGCAGCAAGGCCAACCACTTCTCCATGAGGAATTCTGTAAGCTTAATCTTCACATTGCTCCTCACGGATTCCTTTCTACCTTGGTGGCGAAATCTACCCTTGTGGATCTTATCATCGAAGCCCAGAAACATGATACGGGGATTACCCGGATCAAGAGAAACATTAAAAAGGGAGTTGGTGGATGTTTCTCTATGGATGATCGTGGTGTTGTTTTCTTTGAGAATCGCTTGGTGGTTCCCAAGAAGCAACATCTTCGGCAATTGATTCTTAAGGAGGCGCATGAATCTCCTCTCACGATTCATCCCGGTAGTACTAAGATGTATCAGGACCTACGCCAGAGGTTCTGGTGGACTAGGATGAAGAGAGAAATCGCTCAGTTTATTGCTAACTGTGACGTTTGTCGTCGCGTTAAGGCAGAGCATCAAAGGCCTGCTGGCACCCTTCAGCATTTAGCTATTCCTGAATGGAAATGGGATAAAGTTGGTATGGACTTCATCACCGGCTTTCCCAGGACCAAGAGAGGGAATAACGCTATCTTCGTAGTCGTTGATCGTCTTTCCAAAGTGGCTCACTTCCTTCCTGTTCGAGAAAATATCACTGCTAGTCAGCTCGCTGACTTATATATTTCTCGAATAGTGTCACTCCATGGTGTTCCACTAGAGATTAACTCAGACCGTGGCAGTCTTTTCACTTCTCATTTCTGGGAGAGTTTCCAAACTGCCATGGGAACCCATCTTTCCTTCAGTACCGCTTTCCACCCTCAGTCGAGTGGTCAGGTGGAACGGGTCAATCAAATTCTCGAAGACATGCTTAGAGCTTGCGTTATCTCATTCGGTATGGATTGGGAGAAATGTCTTCCTTTCGCCGAGTTTGCTTATAACAATAGCTACCAATCCAGCCTCAAGAAAGCTCCTTTTGAGGTTCTCTATGGACGAAGATGTCGAACACCTTTGAACTGGTCAGAAACCGGTGAAAGACAATTCTTTGGACCGGACATGATCCAGGAGGCAGAAGAGCAAGTTCGCATCATTCGTGAGAATCTGAAAACAGCCCAGTCTCGTCAGAAAAGCCAGTACGATCGTCATCATAAGGATATGACTTATGAAATTGGCGACCAAGCTTACCTTCGGGTTACTCCTTTGAAGGGTACCCATCGTTTCGGTATCAAGGGCAAGTTGGCTCCTCGTTACATTGGTCCCTTTCGCATTCTCGCTAAACGAGGAGAGGTTGCCTACCAATTGGAACTACCCCCATATCTTTCTCGAGTTCATGATGTCTTCCACGTCTCTCAACTCAGGCGTTGCTTCTCGGATCCTATCCGTGGAGTGGACCACGAAACGCTTGATCTCCAAGATAACCTCACATACCAAGAGTACCCGGTTCGCATTCTTGATCAAGCAGAGCGTGTCACTCGACGTCAGAACATCAAGTTTCTCAAAGTTCAGTGGTCTCATCATTCCGAGAGAGAAGCTACTTGGGAGCGAGAAGATCGTCTTCGACTGGAGTACCCCGCTTTCTTTCCGTCGACCCCTGAATCTCGAGACGAGATTCTTTCAAGTGGGGGCGAGTTGTCACATCCCTAGTCTGGTATGACTTAGACTAGCTAGCTATTTATGCATCATATTTAAATTTCATTTAAATTTGAAATGAGGATTGGTGGAACCCTCAGAATCATTTTTGAAAATGACCCAAATAAAAATTTCTCCAAAAGGGTCCAAGAAAATGCTCATGTTGCCCTCTGAAAATATTGGACAGAGATAAAAATCAAAACAATATTTTTAGGAGCTCATGGATATTTATTTTGGCCATTTGGATTAATTCGGTAAATATTTGCATTGGAAATATATTTCTATATATATGAAATATGGTCCAAAAATTATGTCATTTATAAGGGAGCTCTGGAATAATATATCTAGCTCCTGCAAAAATTGGCATAAGGTAATAAATTGATTTAGTATTTTATTAAATCAAAACAAATGTCAGAAAAAAATAGAAAACAGAAATAAAAGAAGGAGGGGCTTACCTGGGGCTTCCCCTGTGCAGCCCAGCCACAGCAGGCCGGCCCAGCCAGCAGGCGGCCCAGCCCACCTGGCCCCCCTCCTCTGTCGTCTTCCTCCCCGACAGGGGAACGGCGCGTGCCGACGCGCGCGCACCGCCGCGCCTCCACCTCCTGCTTCCCCTGGCCACCTCCTGCTTCCTCCTCGTCGCCTGGAACGCCCCGAACGACGCCACGCAGCCCCGACCGCCCTCTCACTCTCTCCCTCCTCCTCTCCCCCTGCTCTCTCTCTCTCACCCGAGAACCACCGCCGCCGCCGACGGGCATCACCGTAGCCACCGCCTCTCCCACGCCTTCCCGACACGCTCCCCAGATCCGCCGCGACCCCCTCTACCTCCTCGTCGAGCCACGCAAGACGGAGCACCCCGTGGAGCCGTCGCCGTCGCCAAATTCGCCTCCGGTCGCCGTGGATCCTCGCCGGCGATTCGGGAGCTACCGGGCATCCCCGACCTCGCCCTCGCGCTCGCTAGTTCCGCGGTGAGCCCCCGCACCGAACCCCCTCCTCCCCGTGTCCGTTTGCCCCGTCTAGCTAGCTCGCCACCGCGCCCGTAAGCTCCTCGCCGCCGGCCATGGCGCCACGGTGGCACGAGCCCAAGCCGGTCACTTCCGCGCGCGTCACCGTGTTCCTGGTGACGCCAGGAGGCCGTAGGAGCCCTCCGCTTCCACTGCCGTGCACCACAACGCCGCGGCCGCAAGTTGCCGAGCTCCGGCCGCCGCCGCGAGCCTTGCTCCGGCGAGCTCCGGCCTTCCCCGCTCCTCCCACCTGTCCCACCAGATGCGCGAGAGCCCGGGCTACGCCCCGGTGCTCTCAGACGCCGTCCCCGTGGCCTGTGGCGCGGACTCCGCCGCGTCCAGAGGTCGCCGGCGGCGAGCCCCGTCGCCTGAGCCCTGCCATGTGGGGCCGGCCCGTCAGGTGATTAGCTTAGTGCTAATCACCGTTAACTAACCCCCCCTGACACTGACAGTGGGCCCCGGTGCCCCCTAACCTTTTAATTAAACTAAATTAACCCCTGTTTAACCCCCCTGTCACTGACGTGTGGGTCCCACACGTCAGGTTTGACCCGGACCAGCCCAGTTGACTGCTGACGTCATGCTTACTCAATGCTGACGCAATATATAGTTTCTGGATTTAATTTAATTAGAAAATTCCAGAAATTGATTTAAACTTCATAAATTCATAACAATTCAACCGTAGCTCAGATTAAAATAATTTATATATGAAAAATTATCAGAAAAATGCAATCTTTCCATCTGTACTAGTTTCATGCATGAAAAACCAACTTATACATGCTGATTATGGGAAAACACATTATGGCATATATAAGAGACTTAATTTAGTAATGCATTTGAACCTTTGGTTCAAATGGACTTCAAACCAAATGTTTACTAGTTGCATTAGCTCAAACAGCATCACATCTACATGCCATGCTCATGCATCATATTGTTGCATATGATTGTGTTTTGATTGCTGGCACCGTTCCTTCTCGATAGGTCCTGCTCCGGAGACGTTCCAGAGTACCTGTCTGTGAAGCAGTGCCTTCCTTGTTGATTTACCAGGCAAGCAAACCCCCTTGTTCATTTCGATAAAACCCTACTCTCTCGCTCCTGCTCTCAGTTATTGCATTAGGACAACAACGGTTCATCTGCTACATTGTGCTGCGGTAGTTGAACCCATTCCTCTGCATGACCTGTCATTGCCACAGTAAATAGTTGAAACCCACTAGCATGTGTAGGAGTTGATTGAAGCCACTGATGTGTTCCTACCATGCTATGCCTGCTATTGCTTAGAGTTGTGTCAGGTCTGATTCATTGGGAATGAATTGGAGTGTCACGATATGTTCTGATGCTGAGAGTGAAGTGTGTGAACACGATTTGGTAAAGGTAGCGGTGAGAGGCCATGTAGGAGTACATGGTGGGTTGTCTCACTGGAACCGCCCTTAAGCACTGAGTTCTGTGTATGTTGTCCAATGACTCGATACTACCACACATTGGGTTCCGGTAACTCGACCCCTCTCGACTTATTAACCAACTTGGTCTCTGTCCAGGAGTCGCAATTAGTTTCTGGTGTTTGTAGGTAGTGCTATTTTTCTACCAAGTGGCACCCGGCAGGGTGGGCTTGGGACAGACTAGGCACACGTGGCACGGTGTACCGAGTGGCACCCGGTTGGTGGGCTCGGGAACCCTGCTCACATCGTTTGGGGCCGTGAGCGACACCCCGGCCGGATCTCCTTGCGGATGGAACCCGAATAGGCGATAAACCTGGGCTAGAGTCTTGTGTGGTTAGTCAGGTCGTGGCCGACACCCTCGCCAGGCTTCCGCTTGAAGGTTGCCGAGATACATGACGTGTACATGGCGGTAAGTGGCGAGAGCATGTGTGAAGAAGTACACCCCTGCAGGGTTAACATGATCTATTCGAATAGCCGGGTCCGCGGTTATGGACTTCTTGGATGCTTACATGGTACATAGACAACTTGAAGTGGATACTCTAAAATGCTCAAGACAAGTGTGAGTGCTATGGATGGCCTTCTCGTAGGGAGACGGGGATGAATCCATAGTAGTGTATTGTATGGTGATTAGTGGACTCGTGTACGTTGTTTCACCTCAAGAGTTTCTGGTAGTCGTAGAACAGGATAGCCACAGAGTCAAAGCTGGCTTGCTGCAACTAAACCCCACATTACCTCTTGATACAGATGCATGTATGATAGGATCTGATGTAAGTCTTGCTGAGTACCTTTGTACTCATGTTGCTTTATTTTATGTTTTGCAGCGGAGACTTCGGTCTTACTAGGGTTCTCATGGACTCCAACTAGTAGCTAGTACCTCAGCTACGATCTTGATCGGATGTTGTAGATAGTCAGGCTCTTCAGCCTTTTCCATTTGTAGATGTCTGTACCCAGACATGTAATGCTTCCGCTTGTTGCTTGATTGCTCTGACTGTTGGGTCATGTGACCCCTGTTTGTAATAATGATGTGATGGCTCTTCTGAGCCTTTATCTATATGATTGTTGAGTTATGCTGTGATGCCATGTTGTACAGCACATACTTGCATGTTATGCGTACGTGTAATGTGTATTGCTATGTGTGGGATCTGACTATCTAGTTGTTTATCCTTAGTAGCCTCTCTTACCGGGAAATGTCTCCTAGTGCTTCCACTGAGCCCTGGTAGCTTGCTACTGCTCCGGAACACTTAGGCTGGCCGGCATGTGTCCTTCTTCGATCCTGTGTCTGTCCCTTCGGGGAAATGTCACGCGATGAATACCGGAGTCCTGCTAGCCCGCTACAGCCCGGTTCACCGGAGTCCTGTTAGCCCAGTGCTACAGCCTGGATTCACTCGCTGATGACCGACACGTTCGATGCTGGGTCATGGATGCCTGTCCCTGTAAGTTAGTGCCACTTTGGGTTTACGACTAGCCATGTCAGCCCGGGCTCTTTATCATATGGATGCTAGCGACACCATCATATACGTGTGCCAAAATGCGCAAACGGTCCCGGGCAAAGGTAAGGCGACACCCGTGGGGATACCGTGTGTGAGGCCGCAAAGCGATATGAGGTGTTACATGCTAGATCGATGTGGCATCGAGTCGGGGTCCTGACACTAGAATAACACCTTAAGACGCAAATCAACCAAAACCCTAATGTCACCTAGATACTCCAATGTCACCTCAAGTATCCGTGGGTATGATTATACGATATGCATCACACAATCTCAGATTCATCTATTCAACCAACACATAGAACCTCAAAGAGTGCCCCAAAGTTTCTACCAGATAATCACGATGAAAACGTGTGCCAACCCCTATGCATAGGTTCATGGGCGGAACCCGCAAGTTGATCATGAAAAGATACATCAAGTGAATCACATGATATCCCATTGTCACCACAGATACGCACGGCAAGACATACATCAAGTGTTCTAAAATCTTTAAAGACTCAATCCAATAAGATAAGTTCAAAGGGCAAACTCAATCCATTACAAGAGAGTAGAGGGGGCGAAGAAACATAAGATCCAACTATAATAGCAAAGCTCACGATACATCAAGATCGTGCCAAATCAAGAACACGATAGAGAGAGATCAAACACATAGCTACTGGTACATACCCTCAGCCCCGAGGGAGGACTACTCCCTCCTCATCATGGAGAGCACCGGGATGATGAAGATGGCCACCGGAGAGGGATTCCCCCTCCGGCAGGGTGCTGGAATGGGTCTAGATTGGCTTTCGGTGGCTACGGAGGCTTCTGGTGGCGGAACTCCCGATCTATTGTGTTCTCCGACCGTTTTAGGGTATATGGAGATATATAGGCGGAAGAAGTACGTCAGGGGAGCCACGAGGGTGGAGGGCGCGCCCAGGGGGGTGGGCGCGCCCCCTGCCTCGTGGCTTCCTCGTTGCTTCCCTTACATGGACTCCAAGTCTCCTGGGTTGCCTTCCTTCCAAAAATAAGTTCCGTGAAGTTTCAGGTCAATTGGACTCCGTTTGATTTTCCTTTTCTACAATACTCTAAAACAAGGAAAAAACAGAAACTGGCACTGGGCTCTAGGTTAATAGGTTAGTCCCAAAAATCATATAAAATAGCATATAAATGCGTATAAAACATCCAAGGTTGATAATATAATAGCATGGAACAATCAAAAATTATAGATACGCTGGAGACGTATCAGGTCTCCATTTGCCTTGATTTCCATAGCTTTTGGTGATCATAGCTTTGGTTTCACAACCTAGGAGAGTATGGCGTCTAGCGAGGGAAATTACCACCGTAGAAGTCCTTACTTTGATGGTACTAGTTTTGCTAGTTGGAAGCATAAGATGAAAATGCATATTCTTGGACATAACCCTGCCGTTTGGGCTATTGTGCATATTGGCTTGCAAGGTGAATTCTTTGATGGGAGAGAACCGAACCGTGAAGCTACCGTGGAAGAGTTGAAGATGCTGCAATACAATGCTCAAGCTTGCGATATTCTCTTCAATGGATTGTGCCCCGAAGAATTCAACAAAATCAGCTGTCTTGAGTATGCAAAGGAAATTTGGGATACTTTGATTGTTATGCACAAAGGTACCGACTCCGTCAAGGAATCCAAATTGGATGTGCTTCAAAGTCAACTTGACAAGTTCAAAATGAAGGATGGTGAAGGTGTCGCTGAAATGTACTCTAGGCTTGCTCTCATCACAAATGAGATTGTCGGTTTAGGAAGTGAAGAGATGACCGATAGATTCATCATCAAGAAGGTCTGAAGAGCCTTGGATGGAAAATATGATACCATGTGCACATTAATCCAAATGATGCCAAATTACAAAGATCTCAAGCCAACGGAAGTCATTGGAAGAATTGTTGCTCATGAGATGTCACCTAAGGATAAGGAAGAGCTTCACAACAAGTCAAGTGGTGCTTACAAAGCCTCATGTGATGCTCCCACATCATCAAGTTCAACAAGTTCCTACAATGAGCCTAATGGTGAAGAACTTCAACAAGTTCTACAAGAGTAGAAGCAAGGAGAGAAGTTCCAAGTCAAGGTCCTACAATGAGAAAAGATTTTCGAGTCATGAATGTAATTCCTACAATTGTGGAAGACCCGGACACTACTCCAATGAGTGTACAACTCCCTACAAAAGAAGAGAATATTCTCCCAAAAGAAGAAGTGGAAGAGAAGAATCACCACCAAGAGAGAGAAGGAGTAGAGATGACCATTATGAACGAAGAACATCATGGAGAAGCAAGGATTCGGAAAGGAAGGACAAATCATCAAGGGGCTACACAAAATGAAGACATCAAGCTCATGTTGGTGAATGGGTATCCGGCTCCGACTCCGATAGTCACTCCGAGAGAAGTTATCACTCCGACTCCGAATATACTCAATATGAAGGTGTTGCCGGTCTAGCACTCGTGTCAACCAACTCCTACGACATATTTGAGTCACCAAATGAAGGAATTAGAAGATGCTTCATGGCTAAAGGCCCAAAGGTATCACACCCCGAGTATGTTGATTTCAATAGTGATGAAGATGATTTTCTAGGTGATGATGATTTACTTGTTTACAATTCTAGTGATGAAAACTATGATGAACTTTCTATTAATCATGCAAATCAAGATAAAACGAATGACGATGATAAGAAGGAGATTGAGCATCTAACTAACGAACTAAACACTCTTAAGTTAGCTCATGAAACTACCTTGGAAAATCATCGAGAGCTTTTAAAGACTCATGAAAAGTTACGCTTTAAAAAGCTCAACCTTGAGCAAGAGCATGGGTTCTTAAAAGCGATCAATGATGATCTTCGCAATAAAAGTTCTTCTTACATTGCCAAACGTTTACTCTTGTCTACTTACATGCCACAAGTTAAACCTAGCAACAAGAGTAAGAAAGATTCTTCTTCTAGTAGTAACAATAATCATGCTAAATCCAATGTTGTTGCTTCTAGTAGTTCTCTTGATTCCACTAATGATTCTCTTAGCCAAGTTACACTTCAGCAAGAAAATAGCTTATTGAAGGGAATTATAGAGAAAGGTGTTTACAAGAGCCTTGCCGGAAGTAAGCAATTTGAGGAAATTGTACGCAAGCAAGGAAGACATTGGAAGAATCAAGGAATTGGTTTTGAACGAAAGTTCAATGCCAATGGAGTTGAGTGGGCAGAAGATCAATACCCCAAGACGAAGTTTGTTACTAAACAAGGGAAGTATGATCCTACTTCTTTCCAAGGAACACAAGCTCAAGACGATCTTCCACCACAAGACCATAAGCAAAAAGGCAAGGACAAGCTTCAAGAGGAGATTGATGCATTTGAAGAAGCTCCCAAGGCCTTGGTCAAGTGGGTTCCCAAGACCAAATCAAGTTCCACTTCATCAAGTATGACTACAACTCCAAGGATTCCCATCAAGATGGTGTGGATCCCAAAGAAAAAGAACTAGAGAGTTCTTGAGGGTGACTCTGCCAACATACTTCACTCATATCTTTTGGCAAGGACATATGCAAAAAACTTCCATATCTTGCACTAGTTCAAGGAGTCACAAACCCTCTTGTTAGTAAGACAAGGGACAAGGTAACCTAATGCTTCATGGACATCATCTTATGTGAACATCACTCTATGTCTATGGATATCCTTGTTTGTTCCTTGTGGGACTAACCTGTGTAGGTATTGAAAGTGCAACTCACTCCAATGGATTGCTCCAAATGATCTACATCAACATTAAGCATCTACATCTTCAACACCTACATGAAGTCATCATCGACAAAACCCAAGGTTAGTTCATCCCTCTTAGGGGGGATATCACATCTTGGGGGATCTTTACTCTAATCAATTGAGCTAAAGCAACTCTAATGGTGTGAACACAACAATGCTTTATGTAGAAGTGGTAACCCCACTTGTGCTTAAACGATGAGTATGACCTACGATCAAATGTTCTCATTTGACTCCTCAGTCAATATACTCATATATAGATGACCTAGTCATCGCCAATTTCTTGATAGATGCTAGAGTGTTTGTGCATGCTTTGCCACATATTTCATTTGCCATTTAATTATGTGAGCATGTTGGTTGCATATTTTACTCATTCAAGGACATCCACTTGTTGTCTTGATTGTTTGGCGTTTTTCTCCTTTGCCAAGTGGATGGACAAGAATGCCTAAGAACCCCCTCTAGCTATTTATGCTTTTCAAATCTCAAACTCTATTCATGCTACATCACAAAGTTTGATCAAGTCAGATTCGAACCACTCTGTGTGAGGAGCACTTGGAGTCCCCGATTCGTCATAGACTTAAACTTCCAAAACCTCTTTGTGCATTTCTGTATGATCGAGTCATCCACTTCGGTCACACCGAGTTCACTAAGTTGATCTAGGTTTTCCATCTCAGTGCAACCGATTTGAACTTTTTGGTCACACCGAGTTGCAGTAACCGCTCGCGATTTTGCATCTTGGTGCCACCGGGTTGTTTCGCTCGGTCACACCGACAGACTCGGGATATATATACCCACGGGTGAGATTTTGGAAATTTCTTCAAACTCCTCAGCCCGCGCGTGTGTCCTGCTCTGCCTCCTCAGGTCTCCGAATCGTCTCCTCGCCGCCAGTGACCTCCCGCCGCTGGTTTCCATCGCCATCAACGGAAATCTGCTCCACCGTTGCCACCATAGCGAACCTCCACCGAACTAGGGTATGGGTTCGACTCTATGTGCTATTCCTTAACTCTGATCCATAGCACATTGCTTTACCATGATCATGACTGAGGGAGTCCGGGATTAGGGGGTCCTCGGATAGCCGGACTATATACTTTGGCCGGACTGTTGGACTATGAAGATACAAGATTGAAGACTTCGTCCCGTGTCCGGGTGGGACTCTCCTTTGCATGGAAGGCAAGCTTGGCAATTCGGATATGTAGATCTCTTCCCTTGTAACCGACTCTATGTGACCCTAGCCCCCTCCGATGTCTATATAAACTGGAGGGTTTGGTCCGTAGGACAACAACAACAATCATAATCATAGGCTAGCTTCTAGGGTTTAGCCTCTATGATCTCAGGGTAGATCACATCTTGTAATACTCATATCATCAAGATCAACAAAAGCATGAAGTAGGGTATTACCTCCATCGAGAGGGCCCGAACCTGGGTAAACATTGTGTCCCCCGCCTCCTGTTACCACCAGCCTTAGATGCACAGTTCAGGACCCCCTACCCGAGATCCACCGGTTTTGACACCAACATTGGTGCTTTCATTGAGAGTTCCACTTTGCCGTCACGATAAGGCTTGATGGCTTGTCTTGTTGTCAAGGACAACATTACCTCTGGGGGAGCCCTAGCTGTAGGCCAAACTCTTCGATTAGGCAATTTTGTCATGACCGCCCGTTCGGCCGTCGCGCCGACGATGACTTCTCGGGTCATCAAAAACTGCCTCCACGTCGGCTCGGGATTCACCGAGCAGATGGATCCAATGGAGCTCTCTTCCTGACCAAAGGGAGATTAACTCTTCGCCAGTCACCCATCAGATAGAGGTGGTGGAGGAGCAATGCAGCGATTCTTCCTCTATTTTGAGGACAAACTATGTCCGGATTCCCGAGCTCTCCGAGCCGGATACCCGTCTACGGGAGGACATGGCCCAAGCTTCGAACCTAGAATTAGACAGCGGGCCAGAACTATTGGGCAACGTCTCGGAGCTCGAACTGCCAAGCTCGGAAACTCCTCTGCCCGTGGGTCTTAGATCGGGTCAGGGTTTGGACCTAAATCTACCCACCCACCCTCACATAAGTGATCTTTCCCGCATTAGACAAGAGCCCCAAGAGACAACACATCACTATTGGGCCAGATTCCTCCTTGTAATGAGCAAGGTCAAGGACTATCGCGAGGAAGACGCAATTTCATTCTTTTGCAAAAATTGCACGGACAAGGGAATCCTCAACGCCATACGTCGCTGTGACATAGCACACTTCCCTGACTTGGCAGCCATAGTACAGAAGTACTGTGCGATGGAAAGCACCTGGAAAACCCAAACAAAATTCTGGGATCCTCCGGCTCTCACTAAACCCTCCGTCCGAACTAAAAGGGTGTACTCTCATAAGTCACGCGATCCAATTACAAAGAAACCAAAGCCCACTACAGGGCATGGAACCGTATTGGAGGGATGGCTCAATGAGCCATGCAAAATTCACAGTACACCGGATACCATGCCAACACATAGCCTTAGAGCATGTTGGATACTCTGGCAGGTGGCCAAGAGCGGCGAGGATCTCCTCATCAACAATACCACAGAGCACCAACCCGTGGAAAATAACAATACAGTACTGACAGTCTTTGAGACTTTTGCCTCAAATAATAGGCGCAAGTGAGCACTCCGCAGCCTCTCCGAAGTCTTCCACATTGTAACAATAAATCCATGGAACGATACGGCTATAACCTTCAATGCCAGTGACGAACCTCAATTCCAAATAGCCCGAGCACCAGCCGCTTTAGTCCTTAGTCCAATTGTGGACGGCTTCCGGCTTACTGAAGTGCTCATGGACGGTGGCAGCGGATTAAACCTCATCTACGAGGAGACTCTTAGCAAAATGGAAATAGACAAGAGCCGCATTGAGCAAAGTAGCACGACCTTCAGAGGAATCATCCCTAGCCGGGAGGCACGATGTGCGGGCAAACACACACTAGATGTGGTATTCGGCACGCCGGAGAATTATAGGTCCGAAGAAATTACATTCCAAGTGGCCCTGTTTAGTAGCGGATACCACGCCCTTTTAGGGTGGGAGGCATTCACGATCTTCCAAGCTATACCCCATTACAGGTACATGAAGCTCAAGATGCCCGGCCCCAATGGAATCATCACTCTAGCTAGTGATCCAGACATAGCACTCCTCGCCGAAAATAAAACCGCCGCACTGGCCCTCGAGGCATTATCCGAAGCCCTCGCGGCCGAAGAACTAACTGCGTTGTGCTCCACAGTGGATAGGGACGACGTGATACTCGACAAAAGACCCAAGTCCACCTCTTTTAAACCAGTGGACAAAATAGTCAAATTCCAGGTCCACCCAATGGACCCTACAAAAACATCATCCATCGGGGCACAGCTGTACCCCACAACAGACGCCGCACAACGGGAGTTCTTGCGCATGAATTGGGACATCTTCGCCTGGCATCCTTCAGACATGCCAGGAATCCCACGCAGGCTGGCCGAGCATAGCCTAAACATTCTAAAGGGATAGAAGCCGGTCAAGCAGACTCTTCGGCGTTTCTCAGAGCCCAAATGACAAGCCATGGGAGAAGAGCTAGCCAAGTTACTCGAGGCCAGATTCATTAGAGAAATAAAACATCCGGACTGGCTAGCAAACCTGGTGATGGTACCAAAGAAGGACAAATCCTGGCGCCTATGTGTCGATTTCAAGGACCTTAACAAGGCTTGCCCCAAGGATCCCTTCCCCCTCCCCCGCATCGATCAAATTATCGACGCTACCGCAGGACACGACTCATTGTGTTTCCTCGACGCATACTCCGGATACCATTAAATCAAGATTGCGGAGTCCGATCAAGCCGCAACGGCATTCATCACTCCATACGGCCCCTTCTATTTTAACACCATGCCTTTCGGGCTCAAAAACGCCAGTGCAACCTATCAACGCATGATTCAGACATGCCTGGAAACACAAATTGGCAAAACAGTGGAGGCATACGTAGATGATGTGGTCATTAAAACCAGACACGTCGAATCCTTAATAGACGACTTGAGGCTTACGTTCGACAATCTCCGAACATATGACATCAAGCTCAATCCGGAAAAATGCGTTTTCGGCGTGCCCGCCGGAAAGCTCTTGGGCTTCATCGTTTCCAACAGAGGAATTAAAGCAAATCCGGCTAAAATCCAAGCTCTGTCACAGTTAGCTATCCCAATAAACCTCAAGCAAATCCAGAAATTAATCAGATGCGTGGCTGCATTAAGCCGCTTTATCCCCCGATTGGTAGAAAAGGCATTACCTCTTTATCGCCTTCTTCAGCGCACCGAACACTTCGAGTGGACGGATGCAGCCACGGCCGGATTGGAAGAAATAAAAACCCTCTTGGCCAGCAACCCAATCTTGGCCGCACCAAATATCTGCGAACCAATGCTGTTATATATAGCAGCAACACACCAGGTTGTAAGCGCAGTGCTCGTCGTCGAACGAGAGACGGACGAACATAAGTTCCCGCTTCAAAAGCCGGTATACTACGTATCCACTGTCCTCACTCCATGCAAATCACGGTACCCACATTATCAAAAGATAGCATACGTGGTCTTCATGGCATCCCGAAAACTATGACACTACTTTCAAGAGTGTTCAATTACGGTGGCCTCTGAAGTACCACTCAATGACATAATAAATAACTGCGATGCGACGGGCCAGATTGCTAAATGGGCTATTGATCTCCTCCCGTTCGACATAACATACAAACCACGTCGAGCCATTAAGTCGCAAGTACTAGCTGATTTCGTCGCCGAATAGACTGAAGCCGAACTCCCTAAAGAGTATGGCGCGTACTCCAATTGGATCATGCACTTCGACGGCTCTAAGATGCTGGCTGGTCTGGGGGCAGGCGTCGTCCTAACATCCCCCACCGGAGATACAGTCCAATACGTACTCCAAATATTATACACAGGCTCCAACAATGCAGCAGAATATGAGGCCCTGTTGCATGGTCTCCGGATGACAGTTTCCATGGGCATTCAACGCCTAGAGGTGCATGGGGATTCGAACCTTGCAATATCTCAAATAAATGCAGACTTTGACGCCAAGGACCCAAAAATGGCGGCTTACCACAATGCTGTCCTCAAAATGTCAGCTCCGTTCGAGGGGCTCGAATTCCACCATGTGGTCTAAGAAAACAAGCAAGCGGCGGATATCCTCGCCCGTCTCGGTGCTAAGCGCGACCTTGTCCCACCTAATATCTTCTTGGAAAGGCTATTTAAGCCATCCGGGGTGTGGGAAGGGGAGACCGGCAACAACAGTCCGGATCCGTCCACAACACCAGATCCCAAACACTTTGGCGTAATGGGAGGCTCCGCCACCAAAATAACACCTTCGGCCCATGTGATTATGGTTGTCATCACCCCGTGGACAGAACCCTTCTTGGCTTACCTAAATAGGCAAGAACTCCCTGAGGACCCAAACGAGGCACGTTGCATTGTGCGGCGGTCTAAAGCCTACAAGGTCCACGAGGGAGAGCTTTACAAGAAAAGTGCTACCGGAGTACTACAAAGGTGCATCTCTGAAGAGGAAGGATGACAACTTTTGGCAGAAATTCATGCTGGACTCGGTGGCCATCATGCCGCAGCTCGGGCCCTTGTAAGCAAGGCCTTCCGTACAGGTTTCTACTGGCTGACTGCCCGAGCAGACGCACAGGACCTCATCCAACATTGCGTCGGTTGCCAGCTTTTTGCAAACCAGAGCCATATGCCACCTACAACTCTGCAAACAATCCCCATTACTTGGCACTTTGCGGTCTGGGGGCTTGATATGGCCGGACCCCTTAAAGGAGGAAGCCATAAGAAAAAGTACCTATTGGTCATGGTGGATAAATTCACCAAATGGATAGAAGCCAAACCAGTTAAAACGGCCATGTCCGGACCAGTGATAGACATCATATCCGGGGTTTTACACCATTATGGTGTCCCACACAGCATCATCACCGATAACGGCTCGAACTTCACAGCCGACGAGGTAAAAACTTGGTGCGGAAACATGGGCATTAAGCTCGATTATGCCTCCGTCTATCACCCCCAAACAAACAGTCAAGTTGAACGAGAAAATGGTCTTATTATGAGCGACATTAAACCCAGATTAGTGCGATCCTTGAAGGAATCAGATATGCACTGGGTTGAGGAGCTCGACTCCGTACTATCGGGGTTGCGGACCATGCCGAATCGCACTACCGGATACACACCGTTTTTATGGTGTACGGCACAGAGGCGGTACTGCCCTGCGACATCATTCATGACTCACCTCGAGTGCGCATGTACGAGGAGAAAGAAGCCGAGCTTGATCGGCAGGACAGTTCAGATGCCCTGGAGGAGGAGCGTGACATTGCAAAAGCCCGCTCCGCATTCTATCAGCAACATGCTCAACGGTATCAAAGCAGATAAGTACGGGCCAAAACTTATAATGTTAGCAAACTCGTTCTACGCCTACTAGAGAAGAAAAGGGACAAACTCAAGCCCAAATGGGAAGGTCCCTTCATCATCGACAAAGTTCTCACCGGTGAAGCATACTGTCTGCGTGATGCATCAGACAATCTACTCGAGCCAAACCCATGGAACGCGGCCAGACTCCGAAGGTTCTAGCCTAGTGCCGGACTCTCTGTTCATCTCCTTACCTTCGCCCTTTTTTTCATATATATCCGCGATCTTTCTTTCTTTCTTTCTTTCTTTCTTTCTTCCCTTTTTCTTCATGGCCTTAAAAGGTTAAAATGTGTCTTGACTACACAATCTTGACGCGCCATGCGTGCTCATTATACCTGGGGTCTTCTTATACCGAAGCTTAATATAACTATGTTCTGGGCTCTATGCCCCCTGCACATGTGTTACTTTTCCACATGTACCTTTTCTCCACCATTATATGCATCTGTATGACTTAAGTTTTGGCCAAGCTGGGTTGCCTGGCTCTTGTGTTTATGCCCTACGTTCCCGTTCATTCGGCTAGGGCATAAGGGGAGCACCTCTGCGATTGTTATTGCCGGGTCAGCCGGATGTATACCTCAGACTGGGTGAAGCCGAAATCTAGCGTTCTTAAGGGAATATTCGGTCGGTGAACAAAAGATGACTTTTACTTATTGCAATACATGCCCCCAGATGTTTATATCCCGTGTCTCTTTTCGCAATTCGGACATGCACATTAATGCATGTGTACCCAGGGAAAGGAACCCTTAAAGGAACTATTCTCCCTGGAAGATGTTTCTTACTATCCATGTAATATAACATAGCTAGTTGGGTACTTGTCTGTTCAAGCACTTATGACCCCTACGCCTGGTTTCCACGCGTACCCCGATTTTTACATAACTAAGTGGGTATTCAGATACACTTCGGACTGTCGGGTCCGGAGGTCGAAGCGAAAAGGTCCGCCATGACAAATGATTTACAATCCAGCTAGGGACAAAATATGTCACTTGAAGTACACAGTCACTTAGACTGACTAAATTCTTCTTCTATACCATCCAACAGGCTGTCGAGCCTACAATCCTGTTGGGAATACGTGGCGGCTATTTTTTACCTGCTCATATACCAGACTAATGGGGATCTCTTTCCCATCAGACCCTACAGGCCCGACCTCGGCCATGTGCTTCGGGTCAGCCTTGGTATATCGCGTCTTCACCATGGCCCAGGCTTCCCTTGCACCTTGTCGGCAGGCAGATATCTTCCATAATCGGAAGCGCCACCACGCTCCCTTGAGCATCTCTACAAGCTCCCCCATGCCTCCTAGCAGGGAGGCGGATGGCCACAAGGCCTAGGCAATGCCCTACATCACCTGCCGAACTTGTTTGTATAGTTGTGAGAGCTCTGCCAGAAGATCGCCCGCAGATCCAGGCATCTCCTCTTCGGGACGACCCGTCAGCATACCTACAAATATAACTCTGTTAGCCAGTTTCTTCGCCGAACTCTATAAAAGTTCGTTCAAGCACTTACTAAAAATGCCGCATTGAATCCTCTTATTCTCCTTTATGGAGTCAGCTAGCTGGGCCCGAACATCTTTCAGTTCAACGCCCAGCCAGGTATTGGCATCTTGGAGATCGTTTTTCTCCTGCCTAACCCACGTAAGCACACGCTCGCCAGCCTCTAGCTATCATTGAGCATGTTGCTCATCCCCTCACACGATCTTCGGATTCACTCCGAGATCATCTGCAGAATCTATTGTTAGATTTTCATGCATGCCGAATACTAACTGGTACATGTCATTTCATTCTTTTCGACCAGGACAAGTATTACTAGATGGGTCCTTCTTGGACTCCTCCATTCCGGCAACTACAACCCGTAGCTGGGCTTTGCACTCCTCCTGCTCTTGAGACAACTGGGTATTCTTCTCCGTAAGAACCTACACATATAATGATCCTTAAATCAGTTGTGCCAACTGTTTCAAGTCTCAGGATCATTGATATACATAATTATCATATTTTCTTACCCGTATATCATTTACATATTGGTCCGTGGCTCTGGCAAGGCCATTTTGAGCAGCTCGGATGTACGCATCTCATGAGTTGAAGGCATCAAACGCCTCTTCGGAGAAACCAGGGTCACGGAGTACGGCCCGGCGACGCCTGTGATTCATGGCACTCTCCACTTCGGAATTCGTAGCGGACAGCCTATCCGCATCCTCTATAGGAGGAACATCCAGTGTTGTCCACACGTTGGCATCTGCCCCTAAGTCCGGCTCTGGAGTCCGGCTGGTGGAGGCGTGGCCGGCAGGCTCTCCGAACACGGTCCGGCGAGCGTTTTTTCTGCCAGGAACCATGGACGTTATTATATTTTAAAACTAACAACCATGGAGCAGGGTTCTTTTTCATACCTCTGCGACGGCGTCTCAGTCCTGACCGCCTTCCTTTTAAGCCTACCCGGCTTCGGTGCCCCTTGTTGATGAGTCACCGCGGGTTCGGCATGGCGCCCCGAGGTCCTTCCCTGTAAGACGCAATACGTGTGCGGTGGGTGAAGTGCAAAAAGGGATCCTTCTCGGAAGTTCAAACTCCGGTTTTACTTACATGTGATGTAGGGAGCAGGCCAGGATAATCGGCTATGATGGCCACCAAGGCAGCGTCGCAGCTTAACTAATAGAACGTCTTGTCGACGAGCTCCACAAATATTTCAGGATCTTCTTCGAGTCCGGGGTCGAGGGCCCGGTCAGGGTCCTCTGGCTGTGGAGACGGGCTATGGACCTCCCTCACAACTTTTAGCAGTTCCATCTATCAAATAGCAAGCTAAATATTTATGATGAAGAATGCGGGAAGGTCTGGGGTAAAAGGTAGCAGCTCACCTAGTTTGGGGGGTTGTACATGGAGAATTCGTCCCGTGGCTTAATGCGGATGAACTCCTCTTCCTCTCCTTTGTACAAATCGGACAGTATTTTCGCTAGAGCAGCGGCGGAGTCTAGACCTTTACGACCGCAGCGGGTGGCATCGTCTTCTCCATTGAAGTGCCACATGGGTTTCCCCCAATATTGATGTGGCCGCACCCCCCACATTATACATATTGACGTAACCTCGACTATTGTCAGTCCTGATTTGGCCAGCGTTTTTATCCTGCCCATCAGGTAAAGGACCTCTCTGTTATCTTCCTCCTGGGGGCACTAAGGGCGCCAGCTGCGGCGTTTCTTCAAAGGGGCATTGTTAAACTCAGGAAGGCCCATCCGAATAGGGTCTGGAAGGGGGGCATCCTCTATATAAAACCACTCCGAAGGCCAGTCTTCGGATGTCTTCTTCGGAGTACCGGATAGGTATCCGGTCTCGGCGATGCGCCATATTTCGGCTCTGCCCACTTGATATATCGACCCCTCCTGTGTACGGGGTACGAGGCAGAATAGCCTCTTCCATAGCTTGAAATGAGCTTCGCAGCCCAGAAACAACTCGCAAAAGGCGACGTAGCCGGCGATGTGTAATATGGAGGTGGGAGTAAAGTTATGCAGCTGGAGGCCATAGAACTCCAGGAGCCCGCGGAGGAATGGATGGATTGGAAATCTGAGTCCCCTCAATAAGTAAGGGACAAGGCATACCCGCTCCCCCTGGATGGGTTGGGAAAGCTCTTTGCTTGCTCCCCGCCATTATAAGTGGCTAGTCCAGCTCGAACGGGGACCATATACGCAGGAGGGAGAAACCCCTGGGTCTGCAACTCTACTAATTGGCTATGGGGGACGGAACACTTCTCCCAATTGCCTGGCTTAGTGCTACGGGAGCGAGAGGAGGAGCCGCGATGGCCGGCCATGATGGGATGGACTTTTCTAGGCGCGCTCCGATGGATACTCGTTGCGGGAGGATGGTGTGATCTGTATCTGAGGATCGCCGACTCTTTAAATAGACGATTTACTTACATGGTTAGGGTGGCAAGTGTAAAAATGCCCCAACTTCTCGCATTCACTCGACACGTGGAAGATAGCCATTATTAAAGCACAGAAGCCGAGGAGTGCAATATCCATGGGAAGCCGGACACTACTCGTTGCGACAGGTACTCGGGATTTGGAGAAGAACCCGACTTGCAATGCCAAAGACAATCTTCGCGTCGGACTCATCTTCATTGAAGCCTGGTTCAAGGGCTACTGAGGGAGTCCAGGATTAGGGGGTCCTTAGACAGCCGGACTATATACTTTGGCCGGACTGTTGGACTATGAAGATACAAGATTGAAGACTTCGTCCTGTGTCTGGGTGGGACTCTCCTTTGCGTGGAAGGCAAGCTTGGCAATTCGGATACATAGATCTCTTCCCTTGTAACCGACTCTGTGTAACCCTAGCCCCCTCCGGTGTCTATATAAATTGAAGGGTTTAGTCCGTAGGACAACAACAACAATCATAATCATAGGCTAGCTTCTAGGGTTTAGCCTCTACGATCTCGGGGTAGATCAACTCTGGTAATACTCATATCATCAAGATTAATCAAGCAGGAAGTAGGGTATTACCTCCATCGAGAAGGCCCGAACCTGGGTAAACATTGTGTCCCCCACCTCCTATTACCATCAGCCTTAGACGCACAGTTCGGGACCCCCTACCCGAGATCCAAGGGTTTTGACACTGACAATGACCACGTATGCAAAAAATCCATCCACTGGAAACTTCTTTTAGGTTAGATTGGATTTGAAAATTCAGGGTTAGGTCTCCGCTGAATTCATCTCGGACCGACCGAGTTGTAGAAATCGGTCTCACCGATTTGGCTTAGGCCATAGCACATGCATTTTCGGTTTGACCGAAAATTGCAAATCGGTGTGACCGAGTTCGATTCTCTGTGAAACCCTAGCAGTCTTGGTGCCACCAAACTGTGACTCAGTCTGACCTAGTTTACTAGTTTAGGTTCCAAAAGCTGCTTCGGTATCACCGAGTTTATCAAGTCGGTAGCACCGAAATGCTTTCTATGGAGAACTAAAACTAAGTTTTTAAGTCATATGTTTTGCAAAAACTCTGTACTTTGTGATGCTCATCCACTCTACCTCATCTACATCTATTCACAGGGTTTGCTATCAGTGATTGCCAAGATGTCTAACCAGAGTGACAGTCAGAACAAATCTGAGGAACATGTGCAATTGAGTGAGGGTTCAGACCCCTCAAGCAGCTATGATGAGGGCAGTAGAAGCACACCCGGTAACTTGCCCAAGGCAGCCACTAGAGCAAGGAATAAGAAAACCTCAGACTCTAAGGATGAAGACTATGTGGCTGTTGAGGATGAGGCCACCTCAAAGAAGAAAGTGTTGAAGGAGTATGACTCAGCTTCTACAACAAAGCCAGGGATGCACAAGAAGGCACCTGCCAAGAGAATGCCTGATACGTCAATTTTGCATCATGCTTTTATATCGATATTTATTGCATTATGGGCTGTTATTACACATTATCACTACAAAAAAAATACACTTCCGTGATGATATGTGTTTGTCACAGTAGGTCGCTTTTTTTTGTCATGCATGTACATCCATGACAAATTTATGACAGAATCAAGATAGTCATACCTGTGCTGTCGTAGAAGTGTTCCATACCATTACCAAAATTATCATCACGGAAGTGTCCACTTCCATGACGATAAATCACGCGTCACAGAAGTGCTTTCGTTAAGGGTGACCGACACGTGGCATCCACCGTAACGGAACACCATTAAGCTATCGGGTCGGGTTTTGGATCCGATAACCCGTTAACAACCCCGACCAATGGGAAATTTCCATGTGTAAAATTCTTATTGGCCGGACGAAACACGTGTCAGCTTGTCAGTGGGTCAGATAGGCGCCTATGATACGTCGACACATGGCACGACGCAACAGAGGCCCATTCCTGTGAAAAGGCCCGCCCGTTTGACTTGGTCAAAAGGTGGCGGGCTGGCCCATGTAAAGCCTGTTAATGGCTTGTTCGCATATAGCCCATTTACAGCCCGCTAACCCAAGGCCTGTTACGCCCTATCCGAATTAGGCCCAGTAGCGTCATCTGGGCCATCCAATATGATTCTAGCCCGTTTTCACTTCTGGCCCATGTATGGCCCATGACGTCTTTTGGCCCATATGAGGCCCTATGTAACTCTTGGCCTATTAACGGCCTGTGGTGAAACTGGCCCGTAATGAACAGTGTATCACTTTACGCCCATTAACGGCCCGTGGTGAAACTGGCTCGTAATGAATAGTGTATCACTTTATACCCATTAACGGTCCGTTATTCCGTTGGGCCGTTTCCAGCCCATGTTATCTTTCAGCCTTCTCAGAGCCCATTTATTCTTGGGCTCATTTCCAGCATTCGTTTACTTACAGCCTGTTACTGTCATTTTCTGCTCGTGGGCCAAATTCAGCCCATGGTTATAGTCGGCCTGTTTGTGGTCCGTTAATACGTTGGGCCATTTTCATAGCGTCATCAAATACGGCCTATTAGCGATGGCCCGTTACGGTCGGCCCATGAACGGACGATTCCAACTCTAGCCCGTTTACGGCCATAATGCGGCCTTTTATTGGCCCATGTTTGGCCAATCGATCATATGACCCGTATAAGGCCCATTGATGATACGGCCCGTAGAAGGCCTACTGTTTCTACGGCCCGTAGAAGGCCCACTGTTTCTACGGCCCGTAGGAGGCCCAGTGTCAGTACAGTAAATATTAGCCCATGGTTATTGTGGCCTAGTTTTAAAAAATAGGTTATTGCAGCCACTAGTTAACCGTGGAAAAAGAACTGCAATGACTACAAGCAAACAAATAAACAAGACAACAAGGAAATAAACAAGCAAGCAACTAACACTAGGCTATCTCGGCTATTACACATATTACATCCACTGGGCATCAAAGTTTGCCACCAGTGCAAATATAGGGAACAAAGCAACATATCATATACACTGGCCGTCAAAATTGACCACCAGTGCAAATAAACGCGGCAGCAAAACAAGAGCATAACTGAAACAACTTCAGAAGAGCTCAAGAAACGTTATCCTGGGCGTCCACCATGCTGGCAATAAGCTTAGCAAGCTGATTAGCTTTGTCCTGTTTGGCGCTAAACTCCTCCAACGCTTGCTGTTGCACCAGAAAGTATGCATCTAAATGCTCCAGGGACTTCCGCAGTCCTTCCGCTTCTTGTCGTAGCACAGCTGATCGCTGTCTTTCAGCTTGTAGTTGAGACTTAGGAAACCAAACTGATTCAGACAGTGAGTTTGAATAGCTTGTGCAAGCAGTAGTGGCCAATAACTCCAACACTAAACCAAGACAGGATGTGTCACTATCCTGAACCTTATCTGCATTACTTCCTTTACTGTTGCTTAATAAGGCACTCTTCCCCAATATTATGTCAGCATTCTAAAAGAAGAAACAAGCAGACACATAACAAGTTTAGCATGTACTAGTATATGAAACTCATTTCGGTGAACCAGTTCATTAGTAAGGTGGACAGGATTAAACTACCAAGTCTTCTATTGCCAAGTACTAGTACATAATAAAAGCATCAAACAAACATATATCTATGTCCTATGGTAGAAATGGAATCTTAAATTAGAACAATTGTTCTTCAAGTTTAGGCACTTGTTCTACATGAACAGAGTGCAGTAAGAAGCAAGAATATAATACTTCAAAATAGAAAATGAGCTCATAGACCTTACCACATTCTTGGTTCGGGACCAGTACAGAACAAGGCGTTCCCAGTCATCATCCAGTAAATGTGTCTTAGGAGAACGTAAGGGAATTTGATGAGTTTCTTTGCCGGTGAAGTACGTTTTCTTCAGGTAATTCTGATACTGCCACCAAGCATTCTTGAAGATAGCAGAGGTATTAGCACAGGTTACCTCATCCTGAGTTTCCAAATTGGTCCTTCTCTATAGAGAAAAATGGGAAAATTTGATGTATTATAACCATCATGGAGGTAGGATGTATGGGACGAAGCAAAGTAATTGCCATGAATAGCATTACTTACACATAACTCCTGGACAAACACCTGTAACTGGCATTTTCCTTCATCTTCAGTATAATATTTCCAAGATGGGAAGATACGCACATACGATTTAACAACATCAAATGCGATAAATGCTAAACTATGACTAGCTGGTTGTGCTTCCTCCACAGGAATAGGCGTACTAACTGGTGGAGTTGGGGTTCGCCGTGATAGTACTGGCCCTTTGGGCACTAGAGCTGCCTTACTAACTGCTCTTGTTTGGGAGCTCTGTGGTGGAGATGGTGCTGTGTCAACAGGAACTGGGTTACTATCGGCTGGGGTTGGGGTTAGATTGGGTGAAGCTGGTTCTCTGTCCATCATAGTAGGGGTACAATCTACGAGAGTATGGGTTATGTGTGGTAGGGCTGGTTCTTGTGCATGTACAACCGGGGTGCTATCTCCACCAAGAGGTAGCACTGTTTTATTTGAAGACCGTGTTTTTAGTCCGCTAGATACTGGCATCACCCGCTCCAATTCAAATGGCTGATAAACATGAAACATAGTTGAATGTACAGACATTGTATGAGAGACAGATGCAATAGATAGTGTGGAAAAAAGAGGGCATGAAATAGTTGACATGTATATTGTTTAACTAAAACGGATAGCATGACATAATTTCACATATATGATGTCTATCTAAACTGGATAGCATAGCATAACATAATTCAAAGATATCATGAATAACTAAACATGATTGCATGACATAATTCACCTACATGTTATCTAAGTAATCAGGATCGCATCATTTATATGCTAAACAGAGGGCATTCTATATGATGTCTGAACTAAGAACATGGTGTTGAATATTGTGTATATGATGTCTAAACTATGCAATGCAAGACACCGTATGCATGATATGAGCAGTATAACCGTGCCAAGTTAGAGCATACACCTCAGTGGGGGAATAGGACTGGTCATCTGTCTCTGAATCCATCTCCGAGGAGCTATCGGGGCCCAACAAGAGATCTGCTTCGACCGGTAGCATTGTCTGCTCTGAAGGCCTTGTTTTCACTCCAGATTTTTCCATCTCCCACCCAAATGGCTGATTCACAGGAAGAGTAGTTTAATGTACAAACATTGTCGACAAATGGAAATGTAATGAAGAAAAGGATGGGCAAGATATCATTCAAATATATGATGCCTAGTTAAACACAATGGCATTGCACATTTCACATATATTATGGCTGGCTAAAAGACATGAGACTGCATAATTCCCATATATGATATAGAAACTAAACAGGTGGCATTACAAAACATGTCTAAACTAAGCAGATGACATATATGATGTCAAAAGTAGGCACTGCAGTGCAACATATGCATGATATGACTAACATCATCATGCCAAGGTAGAGCAAACACCTTGGGGGGTAAATCGGAGTGGTCAGCGGCGTCCGAATCCGCCTCAGAATAGATATCTTCCTCTGGATTACAATCTGGAGAGGGGTGGGGAGGGTTTGCCATTGAACCCACCATGGAGCGATGTCTGCATGACATTGTATTACCGCGCAAAACTCTTCTCTTTTTCTCTACATGTTCAGCATGACTGTGTACAATATCTGACATGCATACGAAAAAATATGGTGAGATTATGTAAGGAGAGCATGCAAAAATTTAGAGTGATGGTAACAACCAGTGGATCGATGTTTTTCCGTTGAACCAAAATAGCCCTAATGGATCGACGTGAATGTATAGTAATAAGTGATGCAACAAGTGTACAACCTCTTTGCCGTAGCCGTGTCGACCTCAGCATCATTTGGTTGGTCGCTGAAGCAGTTGAGGCAGAGGTGGCTGTCGGAGGTGTGGAGGAAGATCTGAGGAATCTGTAGACGGCATCCAGGGCACTGCTCTGTTGTGACGGTTCATTCTATCGTTGGAGCAGCTCCGATGAGCCGTAAGACGTCAAGGCTGAAGTAGCACAAGACAAACATCGTCAATCTCAAGTGGGATTCTAATAGCATCTCCAATAGATGATGTAAAATGGATGTAAAATTAACATCACCAAAAACCACCTGACTACAATAGATGAGGTAAAAAACGGTTGACTCTGAATTTAACTGTCAAAACTAAAATTTACTGTGGAATCTGAATGCTACTGTCGAAACTGAACGCAATGGTAGCAGAGAGGCACTTGACATGTAGTTTAGGGAGGGCCTGCAGTTCATATTCAACCTGCACCCCCTTGAGCCGCCAGCCACCACCGGCCGAACCGCCAGCCCCAGCGCTGCCTCGCCGCCCTGAAACAACTCGCCACCGCCGCCCCGGCCAGCCCCCTAGGCCCTCCGCCCCCACCCTGAACCCTAAGATAGATAGTGGGGTACTGGGGTATCTTTCATGAGCTCTCAAGAGAAATGATTATTCAAAATTTTTATGCTTGGCTTTCTGGTAACAATCGCACCATGCTTGATACTTCTTATGCTGGCTCTTTTAGGATGAAGACTATTGAATTCAAATGGGATTTATTGGAAAGAATTAAACGCAACTCTGAAGATTGGGACCTCGACAATGGTAAGGAGTCAGGTATGACACCTAGTTTTGATTGTGTTAAATCTTTTATGGATACCGATATTTTCCGTAAATTTAGCACTAAATATGGACTTGACTCTGAGATAGTAGCTTCTTTCTGTGAATCTTTTGCTGCCTATGTTGATCTACCCAAGGAGAAGTGGTATAAATATCATCCTCCCATAGAAGTAAAAGTAGTTGCACCTATTAAAGTTGAAGAAAAGACTATCACTTATAATGATCCTATTGTTCCTACTTCTTATGTTGAGAAACCACCTTTCCCTGTTAGGATAAAGGATCATGCTAAAGCTTCAACTGTAGTTCGTAAAAGCAATATTAAAACATATACACCTCCTGAGCAAGTTAAAGTTGAACCTAATATTGCTATTGTTAAAGATCTCTTGTCTGATAATATAGATGGGCATGTTATTTATTTCTGTGATGAAACTGCTAGAATTGCTAAACCTTGTGATAAAGATAAACCTAGACCTGTGGTAGGCATGCCTATTATTTCTGTTAAAATAGGAGATCATTGTTATCATGGCTTATGTGATATGGGTGCTAGTGCTAGTGCAATACCTATTAGCCTTTATAGAGAAATTATGCATGATATTGCACCTGTTGAGTTAGAAGAAATTGATGTTACAATTAAACTTGCCAATAGAGATACTATTTCACCGATGGGAATTGTTAGAGATGTTGAAGTCTTGTGTGGGAAAACTAAATATCCTGCTGATTTTCTTGTTCTTGGTTCCCCACAAGATAGCTTTTGTCCCATTATATTTGGTAGACCCTTCTTGAACACCGTTAATGCTACCATAGATTGCAAAAGAGATGTCATTACTATCGGTTTAGATGATATGACTCATGAATTTAATTTTTCTAAATTCAGTAGACAACACCGAGAAGAAGAATTACCTAGTAAGGATGAAATTATTGGTCTTGCTTCTATTACCTGCTAGACCATGAAAATGATATGTTTATGAATGAAAGAAGGGAATTAGATGAAGTATTCTTTAAACAGGAACCTATTCTAAAAAACAATTTACCTGTTGAAATACTAGGGGATCCTCCTCCACCCAAGGGTGATCCCGTGTTTGAGCTTAAACCGTTACCTGATACTCTTAAATATGCTTATCTTGATGAGAAAAAGATATATCCTATTATTATTAGTGCTAACCTTTCATAGCATGAGGAAGAGAGATTATTGAAAACTCTGAAGAAGCACCGCACTGCTATTGGGTATACTCTTGATGATCTTAAGGGCATTAGTCCCACTCTATGTCAACATAAAATTAATTTGGAAGAAGATGCTAAACCAGTTCGTGATCATCAACGCTGGCTGAATCCTAAAATGAAATAAGTGGTAAGAAAGGAGATACTAAAGCTCCTTGAGGCAGGTATAATTTATCCCATTGCTGATAGTCAATGGGTAAGCCCTATCCATTGTGTCCCTAAGAAGGGAGGTATTACTGTTGTTCCTAATGATAAAGATGAATTGATTCCTCAAAGAATTATTATAGGTTATAGGATGGTAATTGATTTCCGCAGATTAAATAAGGCTACTAAAAAGGATCATTACCCCTTACCCTTTATTGATCAAATGCTAGAAAGATTGTCCAAACATACACATTTTTGCTTTCTAGATGGTTATTCTGGTTTCTCTCAAATACCTATGTCAGCCAAAGATCAATCAAAGACTACTTTTTCATGCCCTTTTGGTACTTTTGCTTATAGACGTATGCCTTTTGGTTTATGTAATGCACCTGCTACCTTTCAAAGATGCATGATGGCTATATTCTTTGACTTTTGTGAAAAGATTTGTGAGGTTTTCATGGACGACTTTTCCGTCTATGGATCTTCTTTTGATGATTGCTTGAGCAACCTTGATCGAGTTTTGCAGAGATGTGAAGAAACCAATCTTGTCTTGAATTGGGAAAAGTGCCACTTTATGGTGAATGAAGGTATTGTCTTGGGTCATAAAGTTTCTGAAAGAGGTATCAAAGTTGATAAAGCCAAGGTTGATGCTATTGAAAAGATGTCGCGTCCCAAGGACATCAAAGGTATAAGAAGTTTCCTTGGTCATGCCGGTTTTTATAGGAGGTTCATTAAGGACTTCTCGAAAATATCTCGGCCTCTGACTAATTTATTACAAAAATATATACCATTTGTCTTTGATGATGATTGTGTAGAAGCATTTGAAATACTTAAGAAAGCATTGATCTCTGCACCTATTGTTCAGCCACCTGATTGGAATTTACCCTTTGAAATAATGTGTGATGCTAGTGATTATGTTGTAGGTGTTGTTCTAGGACAAAGAGTTGATAAGGAATTAAATGTTATTCAATATGCTAGTAAAACTCTAGACAATGCTCAAAGAAATTATGCTACTACCGAAAAAGAATTCTTAGCAGTTGTATTTGCTTGTGATAAGTTTAGACCTTATATTGTTGATTCTAATGTAACTATTCACACTGATCATGCTGCTATTAAATATCTTATGGAAAGGAAAGATGCTAAACCTGGACTTATTAGATGGGTTCTCTTGCTACAAGAATTTGATTCGCACATTGTTGATAGAAAAGGAGCTGAGAACCCCGTTGCAGACAACTTGTCTAGGTGAGAAAATGTGCTTGATGACCCACTACCTATTGATGATAGCTATCCTGATGAGCAATTAAATGTCATAAATTCTTCTCATACTGCTCCATGGTATGCTGATTATGCCAATTACATTGTTGCTAAGTTTATACCACCTAGTTTCACATACCAGCAAAAGAAAAAGTTCTTCTATGATTTGAGGCATTACTTTTGGGATGACCCACATCTTTATAAAGAAGGAGTAGATGGTGTTATTAGACATTGTGTACCTGAGCATGAATAGGAACATATCCTACACAAGTGTCACTCCGAAGCTTATGGAGGACACCATGCTGGAGATAGAATTGCACATAAGGTACTGCAATCTGGTTTTTATTGGCCTACTCTCTTCAAGGACGCCCGTAAGTTTGTCTTATCTTGTGATGAATGTCAAAGAATTGGTAATATTAGTAGACGTCAAGAAATGCCTATGAATTATTCACTTGTTATTGAACCATTTGATGTTTGGGGCTTTGACTATATGGGACCCTTTCCTTCCTCTAATGGATATACACATATTTTAGTTGCTGTTGATTACGTTACTAAGTGGGTAGAAGCTATTCCAACTAGTAGTGTTGATCATAACACTTCTATTAAAATGCTTAAAGAAGTTATTTTTCCAAGATTTGGAGTCCCTAGATATTTAATGACTCATGGTGGTTCAAATTTTATTCATGGCGCTTTCCGTAAAATGCTTGCTAAATATGATGTTAATCATAGAATTGCATACCTTTATCACCCTCAGTCTAGTGGTCAAGTAGAATTGAGTAATCGAGAACTCAAATTAATTTTGCAAAAGACTGTTAATAGGTCTAGAAAGAATTGGTCCAAGAAACTTGATGATGCATTATGGGCCTATAGAACTGCATATAAAAATCCTATGGGTATGTCTCCATATAAAATGGTCTATGGAAAAGCATGTCACTTACCTCTCGAACTAGAACACAAGGCTTATTGGGCTATTAAAGAACTTAATTATGATTTTAAACTTGCCGGTGAGAAGAGGTTATTTGATATTATCTCACTTGATGAATGGAGAACCCAAGCCTACGAAAATGCCAAGTTGTTTAAAGAAAAAGTTAAAAGATGGCATGACAAAAGGATACAAAAGCGTGAGTTTAATGTAGGTGATTATGTATTGCTATACAACTCTCCTTTAAGATTTTTTACAGGAAAACTTCTCTCTAAATGGGAAGGTCCTTACGTTATCGAGGAGGTCTACCGTTCCGATGCCATAAAAATCAACAATTTCGAAGGCACAAATCCAAAGGTGGTGAACGGTCAAAGAATCAAACACTATATCTCAGGTAATCACATAAATGTTGAAACCAATGTTATTGAAACCGTAACCCCGGAGGAATACATAAGGGGCACTTTCCGGAATGTTTCAGACTCCAAAAAGGAATAGGTATGTGGTACGGTAAGTAAACCGACTCCAAAACAATTTTTAAGGCAATATTTCTCCGTTTTGGAATATTTAGAAAAATAGAAAAATAAGCAGCAGTCCGGGAAGGACACGAGGGCTCCACGAGGGTGGAGGGCGTGCACTACCCTACTGGGCGTGCCCCCTACCTCGTGGGCACCTCATGTGCTCTCCGAACTCCGTTTTCGTACACTACATGTATTTTGGTCGGTAAAAATTCATTATATAATCTCCCGGGGGTTTTGACTCCCGTATCACGCAAAAATCTCCTGTCTTTGTTTCGAGCTGTTTTTCTAACAGATCCAGGTCATCATGTCGTCTTCAAGTGCCCCCAAGGACCAGTTCTTCGAGAAGGTCATCAACCCCTACCTCACAGAAGTGCTGCAACACCCTCAAACCATAGATATGCGTGAGGGGTTGTTGCACATCCGCGATGCTGAGGGACCAAGGAAGACCAGAAGCACGGAGGCCAGGCTCGAGGCATTGGAGCAAGAAGTTTTCAAGTGTCATGAGATGGTGGAGCGTGGACTTGATTCCAATCACATCATGATCACGGAGTTCACCAACAACCACAAGCTGGACGTCAAGGACATTGGGGAGGCCATCTTCAAGCTTCATGAGAAAATCGAGCACCTCCAAGCCCAGATTTATGACCTGCAAAACCAAAACTGTGAGTATGAATATAGGTTCAAGAGGATGAGTTTGGCTGCAGATTTAAGGTTTCAGGAAACTCGACCATCCTTCTATGATGGTGAGCCTATGCCCTGGAAGAAGGACGGCAAGCCTACGCCATCAACAAAATCACCACCGTCTCCACCAACAAAGAAGAATTGGGTATCTGGTATGGGCACTCCACTTGGCAACTGCCAAGCTTGGGGGAGTGCCCCGGTATCGTATCACCATCACTTTATATTTACCTTTTTCTTAGTTCGATCCTTTTGGTAATATCTTGATCTAGTAGAATAAAAGTTCTTAGTGTGATCTAGTTGTGAGTTTTGCTTCATTATCCTTCTATGTAATCGAGTCCGTGAGCTATATAATAAAGATTAGTGTTGAGTCAAGGGCTTGATTATTTTGCCATGATCCTAAGTGAATAAAAGAAAAGAGAAAGAAATAAAAAGAAACAAAGAGATCATGTGAGTCTTATGGAGAGTAATGAGCTCACATAAAAAAGTATGATGAATAAAAGTTGTTGAGGGTTGACAAACATAGTTTTGGTCATCGTTGCAATTAATAGGAAGTAATAAAGAAAGAGAGGTCTTCACATATAAATATACTATCTTGGACATCTTTTATGATTGTGAGCACTCATTAAAATATGACATGCTAAAGAGTTGACGTTGGACAAGGAAGACAACATAATGGGTTATGTTTTCTTACATCTGAGATAAATTATATTGTCATGGATCATCCAACATGTTGAGCTTGCCTTTCCCCCTCATGCTAGCCAAATTCATTGCACCAAGTAGAGATACTACTTGTGCTTCCAAATACCCTTAAACCAGTCTTGCCATAAGAGTCCACCATATCTACCTATGGATTGAGTAAGATCCATCAAGTAAGTTGTCATCAGTGCAAGCAATACAAATTGCTCTTTAAACATGTATGATTGATTGGTGTGATCATGTGATATGGAAGTAATAAAAGCGACAGACTGCATAATAAAGGTCCATATCACAAGTGGCAATATAAAGTGACGTTCTTTCGCATTAAGATTTTGTGCATCCAACCATAAAAGTGCATGACAACCTCTGCTTTCCTCTGCGAAGGGCCTATCTTTTACTTTTATCTCCTACCTTGCATAAGAGTCATGGTGATCTTCACCCTTCCTTTTTACATTTTATCCTTTGGCAAGCACAATATATTGGAAAGATCCTGGTATATATGGCTAATTGGATGTGAGTTTTCATGAACTATTACTATTGACATCACCCTTGAGGTGAAACATTGGGAGGCAAAACTATAAGCCCCTATCTTTCTTTGTGTCCGATTAAAACTCCATACCCATAAGTATTGCGTGAGTGTCAGCAATTGTGAAATGTTATATGATAGTTGAGTATGTGGACTTGCTGAAAAGCTCTTATACATTGACTCTTTCCTATGTTATGATAAATTGCAATTGCTTCAATGACTGAGATTATAGTTTGTTAGTTTTCAATGAAGTTTACGATTCATACTTGATATTGTGATTGAATTATTACTCTAGCATTAGAGATTATATGATGAGAATTATATAAGTTGCTGTTCTAATAATGATCATGATGCCCTCATGTCCGTATTTTATTTTTATCGACACCTGTATCTCTAAACATGTGGACATATTTTTCGATTTCGGCTTTTCGCTTGAGGACAAGCGAGGTCTAAGCTTGGGGGAGTTGATACATCCATTTTGCATCATGCTTTTATATTGATATTTATTGCATTATGGGCTGTTATTACACATTATGTCACAATACTTATGCCTATTCTCTCTTATTTTACAAGGTTTACATAAAGAGGGAGAATGCCGGCAGCTGGGATTCTGGGCTAGAAAAGGAGCATATATTAGAGACCTATTCTGCACAGCTCCAAAAGTCCTGAAACTTCACGGAAGATGTTCTCCAAATATATAAAAAATATTGAGAGCAAGAACTTCACCAGGGGGGCCACACCCTGCCCACGAGGGTGGGGGGCGCGCCCTACCCCCCTGGGCGCGCCCCCTACCTCGTGGGCCCCCTGGTGGCCATCTTCTGCTATATGGAGTCTTTCGATGGAAAAAAAATCATAAGCCATCTTCTCGGATGGAACTCTGCCGCCACGAGGCGGAACCTTGGCGGAACCAATCTAGGGCTCTGGCGGAGCTGTTCTCCCGGGGAAACTTCCCTCTCGGAGGGGGAAATCATCGCCATCGTCATCACCAACGCTCCTCTCATCGGGATAGGGCAATCTCCATCAACATCTTCATCAGCACCATCTCATCTCAAAACCCTAGTTCATCTCTTGTATCCAATTCTTGTCTCCAAGTTCGGGATTGGTGCTAGTAGGTTGCTAGTAGTGTTAATTACTCCTTGTAGTTGATGCTAGTTGGTTTAATTAGTGGAAGATCATATGTTCAGATCCTATATGCATATTAATACCCCTCTGATTATGAACATGTTTATGCTTTGTGAGTAGTTACTTCTGTTCCTGAGGACATGGGAGAAGTCTTGCTATTAGTAGTCATGTGAATTTGGTATTCGTTCGATATTTTGATGAGATGTATGTTGTCTCTCCTCTAGTGGTGTTATGTGAACGTCGACTACATGACACTTCACCATTATTTGGTCCTAGAGGAAGGCATTGGGAAGTAATAAGTAGATGATGGGTTGCTAGAGTGACAGAAGCTTAAACCCTAGTTTATGCGTTGCTTAGTAAGGGGCTAATTTGGATCCATATGTTTCATGCTATGGTTAGGTTTACCTTAATACTTTTGTTGTAGTTGCGGATGCTTGTAATAGAGGTTAATCATAAGTGGGATGCTTGTCCAAGTAAGGGCAGTACCCAAGCACCGGTCCACCCACATACCAAATTATCAAAGTACCAAACACGAATCATATGAACATGATGAAAACTAGCTCGACGATATTCCCATGTGTCCTCGGGAGCGCTTTACATCATATAAGAGTTTGTCCAGGCTTGTCCTTTGCTACAAAAAGGATTGGGCCACCTTGCTGCACCTTATTTACTTTTGTTACTTGTTGCTTGTTACAAATTATCTTATCACAAAACTATCTATTACCACTTATTTTAGTACTTGCACCTCTTATCATTTCCTTCTGCTCCTCGTTGGATTTGACACTCTTACTTATCGAAAGGACTACGATAGATCCCCTATACTTGTGGGTCATCAATGCCAACATCCAAGCCTAGGGAAGTAGCCTTGGAAGAAACTATGGAGTTCACTCTTGAACCCAAAGAAGCTGTAGAAGGCAAGAAGAGAAAAAAGTGGGTCAAGAAGACCACTGCTAGAGTCCTAGGGAGATCATCCATGTTCAAGGATCCAGCATAAGAAGAGGAAGAGGAAGAGGATGCTCCAGCTCCCAAAGCTCAGAAGCTCATGGGAGATGCTATTAAGTCAGGGGCTGCAACATCAAAGCCCAAGTCTACTCCCAAAGCTCAAGCTCAGAAATCAAAGCCCAAGAGAAACACTAGAAGTATTCCTGCTGAAGAGAAGAACAAGGCCCCAGTGCCTCAAGCTAAAGAAGAGGGTGATGAGTCTCTTGTTTTGAGGAAACTAAATCCCAAGATCCCAGACCACAATGATGCTCATCAAGTGGCTGAACACATGCACATCAGAAAATATGCTGGACTGAGATTGTGGAGACAGTCTGATCCCTATGCTGTTAGGAGGAAGACTACAGTTGATTACAAATTTCATACAAAAGAACAACAAGACTTCTATGAGACAATTTTGCTTGATAAGAAGCCCATTGTTTGTGACATGATATGGGTTGATTGGGAATACATCAAGGAGAATGAAGATCATTTCCCAGGAGTATATGATAGCTTCAAAGCATGTGGAGTAGATGAGTTTGTTGGACAAAAGCTCACAAAATGGAATGATGAGCTGATCATGCAGTTTTACTCTACTTCTCACTTTTACCCAGATGGGTAGATCATATGGATGTCTGAAGGTACTAGGTACCAATCCACTATTGAAGAATGGGCCAAGCTGATCAATGCCCCAGAGGAACATGAGGATGACTTGGATGTGTATGTCAAGAAGAAGAAAGACCACAACTCCATGGAAAACATGTACAAAGAGATGCCTGATAAAGCTTTGGAGACTCATAAGCTTGGATCAGTACATTACTTGTTGTCTGGTCTGCCTACCATCAACTGGATCCTTAGGCACACATTGCTACCCAAGTCTGGAGATCACAAGATGGTTAGAGGACATTCCATCAACATGCTGCAAATCTTTGATGTCCCTCAGAAGTTTAAAGTCATGAGCCTGATTGTAGAGACAATCAAAAGGACAACTGCTGACCAAAAGAGAAGCTGTGGGTATGCTCCACATATTTAGGAGCTCATCAATTCTAAGATGGGCACATGAACATACTTGTTGGACAAGGAGCATCTACCCCTATATCCTGAATATGAAGACAATGAAGTTGTCATGAATGAGAATGAACTGTCATCAGCTCAAGCACAAGAGAAGAGAGCCAAAGCTAAGGAAGAGAAAGCTACAAGGATGCCAAGTGCAGAAGAAGCATCTCAGGTGTTCCTCAAGTCAAAACAAGATCAACTGGGCTATCTGATTCAAGCTAGACTGAGGATTGAGAAGGGCTTGGCCACCCTGACTCAGAATTAGGAGATCCTGGAGAGGATTGTTGAGACAAAGTTTTATGATCTTGACCTCAAAGTAACTGAGATACAAACTGTAGTTGAGCAGCTCTAGGAGGAAGCAGAAGAGAGGAAAGGGAAGGCATCTACTGATGCTTTTCAGCGTGTGCCACGAGGTCAGAGGTCTACCACAGTGCCAGTACCAGTTTCTAGAACTACTTTGTCAGCACCAGCAGCTACAGCCTCAGTACCACCTCCAGCAGCCACTCCACCAGCTCCAACTACATCGACAGATGCCTTCGTCCTTGGAGTTCTCTCTACAGTACCTCCCGAAGACCGAGCCTGAGAGACGCATAGCACTATGCATTTTCAAACTTTTTGGTAACTTGTTGCCAAAGGGGGAGAAATATGTATAGATCATAGGCTTCGAGAGAGAGACCACAGGCTTCGAGAGAGAGTGTTTTGTCTTTTATCTCTCTTGTTTTTGGTTGAACCTTTTTATGCGCTTGGTTGATACACTATGTCTTTTTCTGTGTGAGATACTTGTTTGATCATGTGATTGATCACATGCTACCTTAATGCTTGCTTGGATGATATTATCTATCTCTTATATTCCATATATGATCATTCACTTTGCTTGGTGATGAGTGCATGTTTTTAATGTTATCATTTTGAGCGCTCCACCAAGATGTATGTGACATGGAAGAGTGACCCATGATCCTAATCGATTGTGCATTTGCATTCAAAAGCAAATTTTAAATAATGCACAAATTTAGGGGGAGCTCTTGCTTATCACATACTTCTCAAAGCGACGATGTATTTCAATCTTATAATGATTTGTCGAAGCTTTGATCTATATGTTGTCATCAATTACCAAAAAGGGGGAGATTGAAAGTGCAACTATCCCTGGGTGGTTTTGGTAATTCCTAACAAAATATAGCTCATTGAGCTAATGCTATTTCAAGATAAATATTTCAGGAAAGCTCAATGATTGGCATGGCATGGATTAGAAATTTGGACCCCTCAAAATACTAAGGACAAAAGATTGGCTCAAGCTCTAAAGCTCAAGACTCTATTTTACTTTTAGTGACCCAAGATCACATTGAGTCCATAGGAAAAGCCAATACTATTAAAAGGGGATGAGGTGTTGCTTAATGGGTTACTTGCTCAAAATGCTTAGTGATATGCTCAAAAAACCCTCAACCACTTTCTCATATCCACATATGTCCCAAACCAAAAGTCAAACTCGGCCCCACCGTAACTTTCTATCCGGCTCCACCGAGTTCAGTTGACATAGCCACTGCCACAAAACCCTAGTCTTTTCGGTCTCACCGATAGGGATCTCGGCCTCACCGAGATGGGATTGCAAACTCTCTGTTTCCCTTCATAAATCTTCGGTCCAACCGAAATGAGCGACCGGTCCCACCGAGTTTGCAATGCAAACTCCCTATTTCCTCTTTGCAACGTTTAGGTCCCATCGAGATGAGCGAATCAGTCCCACCGAGTTTGCCTGACCAACTCTCTGGTTAGCTCATTAGCAAAATCGGTCCCATCAAGTTTGTGTAATCGGTCTCACCGAGCTTACGTTATGCCCTAATCCTAATGAAATCGGTCTCACTGAGTTGACATGTCGGTCCCACCGAAAGTCCTAACATTCACATTTTGAACTAAATCGGTCCAACCGAGTTTCATTATTCGGTCCCACCGAGTTTGGTGATTTGTGTGTAACAGGTAGATTTTGTGTGGAGGCTATAAATACCCCTCCACCCACTCTTCATTCGTGAGGAGATCCATCAGAACATGCCTACACTTCCATCATACATTTTATGAGAGAGAACCACCTACTCATGTGTTGAGGTCAAGATATTCCATTCCAACCATATGAATCTTGATCTCTAGCCTTCTCCAAGTTGCTTTCCACTCAAATAATCTTTCCACCAAATCCAAATCAGTGAGAGAGAGTTGAGTGTTGGGGAGACTATCATTTTAAGCACAAGAGCAAGGAGTTCATCATCAACACACCGTCTATTACCTTTTGGAGAGTGGTGTCTCCTAGATTGGTTAGGTGTCACTTAGGAGCCTCCGTCAAGATTGTGGAGTTGAACCAAGGAGTTTGTATGGGCAAGGAGATCGCCTACTTCATGAAGATCTACCCTAGTGAGGCAAGCCCTTCGTGGGCGATGGCCATGGTGGGATAGACAAGGTTGCTTCTTCATGGACCCTTCGTGGGTGGATCCCTCCGTGGACTCGCACAACCATTACCCTTCGTGGGTTGAAGTCTCCATCAATGTGGATGTATGATAGCACCATCTATCGAAACCACGCCAAAAATCTTAGTGTCTACATTGCGTTTGCTCCCTCCAAACTCCTCCCTTTACCTTCATGTGCAATGTTTTACATTCTGCTGCTATACTCTTAGACTTGCATGTGTAGGTTGTTTGCGTGACTAGTGCTAAGTTGCTAAAATCTGCCAAGACATAAAATTGGGAAAAGGCTAGATTTTTATTTGGTCAAGTAGTCTAATCACCCCCCTCTAGACATACTTTCGATCCTACAACCCCCCTCTAGTCGATAACTAGCAATTTCAATTGGTATTAGAGCAAGGTGCTCCCTTGTTCTGTGTGATTCGGTTTAACCACCTGGAGTTTTAGCTATGTTGACTACAGGGATAATCAAAGTCTCCACTGCGTGCCCTGTCTTTGATGGCACTGATTACCCCAACTGGAAGAATAAGATGCGCATGCATCTTGAAGCCATTGACGTCGATCTCTGGTATGTCGTCAAGAACAGCGTTCCCAAGGTCGGTGAAGGTGTCACTGCTGTCGATGTCAAGAGGTTCATTCAAGTAGACTCGACTGCCAAGAACATCATATGTGGTCATCTGACCAAAGGATAATATGGTCGTGTGAGTGCTCTGGAAACTGTGAAGCTAGTCTGGGACTGGCTCTCCAAGGTCAACAAAGGCGTCTCAACCCAGAGAGACTCAAGTATCAGTGTTCTTCGCAACCTCCTCAACCTCTTCAAGAGAAATGACAATGAGAATGTCTAGCTCACATTTGATCGCCTCACTGATATCACAAATGAGCTTCGCGCATTCGGCGCCACTGATATCACCAAGCATGAAATCTTCAAGACACTTCCTGAGATCGCTTGACAACTCAGTCGACACCCTGGCCCTGTTGATTCAAGAACGCCCTGACTTCAAGACTCTCGATCAGTCTGACATACTTGAGAGGCTCAACACACATGAGTTCCAGCAAGCTGAGAAAAGAGATATCTATGGCCCCAACTATGGCTGAATTCGTGCTTTGATGGCAAAAGTTGTTTCCTCATCTAAAGAAGAATCAGACTATAGTTCTAAGGATCCTGAAGACATTGGTAAGGAGCTTGTTATGCTTGTGAAGAAGTTCCAGAGGTTCACCAAGAAGAAAGACTTCAGAAAGTCCTCAAGATCCAACTCAAGAAATGATGAAGCTTCCTCACGAGACTACAAGAAGAGAACATGCCATAAGTGCAAGAAACCTGGTCACTACATCTCTAAGTGTCCTTAGTGGGATAATGAGACCTAGAAGAAGAAGAGCAAGGAATATGATTCTGATGACAAGAAGAAGAAATCCTCAAAGTCTTCTTCCAAGTCTTCGTCGAGGTCTTCATCACACAGGAAGAGCTCATCCAGCAAGGCACACACGTTTGTTGGCAAGGAGATGGATTCAGAGGAGGAGTCTGCATCTGAGGAGGTCGAGGTGGAGTCTGAAGAGGATCTGATTCAGGCGTGGCAAGCCTGGCTCTAGCTTCAGCGTATGTCGCCAAGTCCATCTTCGACACTGAAGACAATGGCTTCATCACCAACACTAATGCTAATGATGAGGATGCCTCTGCTCCCACCTACTGCTTCATGGCACGTGGTGCCAAGGTTAACTCACGCGATGCTTACTTTCAAACTTCAAGTGAAGATGACTCTGAATGTGAATCTAAACCTAGGTACAAAACACTTGCTAAAATTGCAACAGAACAACAAAATGCTATGGAACATATTCAAAAGTTGCTAGACAAAAGCGATGACCCGTTGGACTCGGAAATGAATCAAATTCAATCCTTAATTGAAGACATTAAAAGTCTTCATGTCAACTACGAGGAACTTGAAATTCGTCATGAAACGCTCTCAACTACTCATGAAAAGCTCTCCTATGATTATCTTCAAAGGAAGCAAGAGCTTGAGAACTTGCGATCGGCTCATGAAGATCTTCAAAAGGAGAACGAGTCACTCCACGCTCAACAGACCAGTTCCACTCAGGAAGACTTTGAGCCACCATGTTTAAAATGTCTTGAGCATGATAATGCTGCTTCTATTGCTGCATGTTCTACTGCTACTACTGTTGCTATGTTTTCAACTGCTGATGTGGAAACTAACCCCTCTTCTGAGGATACCACTACTATTGCTGATGAGAATGCTAGGTTGAAGACATTGTTTGAAATAGGGATGTACAAAAGCCTCGAAGGGCATCGAACACTATGCGATGTCCTCAAGAGACAGATTCTAAACCGAAACCCTAGGAAAGAGGGTGTTGGGTTCGAGAGGAAAATGAATGTTGATGGTTCCTATTGGAAGCCTGAGAAGTACCCCAAAAACACATGGGTTGCTGCAAAGGGACCTTCAGTGGATCCATCTACCTTATCTGGCTTCACTTGTGCTAACCCTATTATCATTGATGGATCCTTTGATGCAAACTATAAACTACTTAAGAATCAGAATGGTGAAGTGTTTGCCAGGTATATTGGTACTAACTGCAGGAATGGGCCCCCTTTGAAGAAGATCTGGGTGCCCAAGAGTTGTCTTGAGAATCTTTAGGTGAATGTCATCATGACACCACCTAGGAAGAAGGCAAACCCCAGACCAAAGGCTTCATATGGTCCAAAGGCTTCATACAGAAAGAGGACTCACCAGAGTCACCATAACGCCAATGTTTTGGAGGGAAACCATACTCAGGCTTATGAATATGAGCGTGTTTCATCAAACCACTATGTTCATAAGACCAAGAACTATTGTTCTTATTCTTATGAGTATTATTCACCTCCTGCAAGGCTATTTGCTAGGGATCTAAAGCCAAAGTTCTCAGATGCTGCACTTAGACTCATTTCTTCGAAGCCACCCCTGAGGATGTGGGTGGTTAAGAAAAATTAACTCTCTTTTGTAGGGAAAGGTCTCTAGCCAGAAATCAAAGGCGTCTGATGCTTATGCTAGGGACCTAAAACATCTTGTCGGGCACAAGATAAAATGCCCAAATGGTCTTACTATGTATTTTGTTCCTGGATTCCTTGACAATCATCCTATCTACCCTAACCAGGATCTGAACTTTGATAATATGCTTGTTCATCAAATGTTTATGCTTCACATTTCCCTTGGTGAAGCCTATCCCCCTAACTACACTATAGGGTATGATACCAAAGGCTTCTGAGTGGATTATGGACAGTGGATGCACTAACCACATGACTGATGATTGAAGTCTTCTCATGGACTCAACCTTACGTCCATCTGACAAGAGTCACATCACATTTGCTGACACTGGTAAAAGCAAGGTATTGGGTCTAGGTAGAGTTGCAATCTCAAAGGATCAACACATGGATAAAGTGATGCTTGTTGAATCCCTTGGTTTCAACTTAATGTCTGTCTCAATGCTTTGTGATCTGAACATGGTTGTGATATTTGGAAAATATCATTGCCTTGTGATTATGGAATCTGACAAATCTCTAGTCTTTGAAGGATATCGAAAAGACGATTTGTACATGGTAGATTTCTCAGCAGGACCACAGTTGGCCATATGTATTCTAGCAAAAGCTTCGGAGTGCTGGCTCTGGCATCGGAGGCTAGGGATGCTGGCATGAGGAACTTGTACACACTCGCGAAGAAGAAGCATGTCGTAGGCATTGAGGGCGTCAAGTTCAAGAAGGATCATCTAGGTGGTGCCTGTGAAGCTGGAAAGATGACAAGGGCTAAGCATCCCTCGAAGACAATCATGACGACATCTCATCCCTTCGAGCTACTTCACATGGACTTATTCGGCCCTACTCATTACTCTACTCTTACTACCACTGCTTGTCTCTATGGCTTCGTTATTGTTGATGATTACTCAAGATATACATGGGTGCATATAATTCTCTACAAGAATGAAGTGCAGGATGTCTTCAGACGATTCGCCAATCGTGCCATGACGAACTATGGCATCAAGATCAAGAACATTAGAAGTGACAACGGCATAGAATTCAAGAACACTGGCCTCGACACTTATCTTGACACATTGGGCATCACTCATGAGTTCTCTGCTCCATACACACCTCAGCAGAATGGCATCATGGAGCGCAAGAATAGAATTCTCATTGAGATGGCTCGGACGATGCTTGATGAGTACAAGACTCCAAGGAAGTTCTGGCCTGAAGCCATTGATACTTCATGCCATGTCATCAACCGGGTTTATCTTCACAAGCTTCTAAAGAAGACATCATATGAGCTCCTAACTAGTAAGAAGCCAAATGCCAGTTACTTCAGAGTATTTCGTGCTAGGTGCTGGATCAAAGATCCACCTCACACTTCCGAATTTGCACCAAAAGCACATGAAGGTTTTATGCTTGGTTACGGAAAGGATTCACACTCCTACAGAGTCTTCAACCTCTTTCACTATAAAGTGGTTGAAACTGTGGATGTACGGTTTGATGACACTAATGGCTCGCAAAGAGAGCACCTGCCAAATGTGCTAGATGAAGTCTCACCAAGTGAATCCATCAAGCTTATGGGTACTAGAGAAATCATACCTTCAGAGGCTCAGGCTGAAGAAGAACTCATCATTTCTGCACCTAATCAACCCGAAGAGAATGCTCAGCCTGAAGTCAATGCCGATAATGAAGACAATGATCAGCAAGACCAAAGTCTTCGTCCAGTTCATCCTCGTGTTGCAAATGAAGTGAAGATTGAGAAGATGATCGATAGCATCATTACACCTGGTCCACTCGCTCGTTCAATAGCTACACAGCTAGCAAATTTCTGTGGGCACTTTGCATTTGTCTCTATATCTGAACCCAAGAAAGTTGTTGAAGCCTTCATGGAACCTGAATGGATTCAAGCGATGCAAGAAGAGCTTCAACAGTTTGAGCTGAACAATGTGTGGAAATTGGTTAAGCGTCCTAACCCTTAGAAGCACAACATCATTGGCACCAAATGGATCTATCGCAACAAACAAGATGAGCATGGTCAAGTTGTCAGAAACAAGGCTCGTCTCGTTGCTCAAGGATACACTCAAGTTGAAGGGATTGACTTCAATGAAACATTTGCTCTGGTGGCTAGGCTTGAAGCCATTCGCATACTGCTAGCCTATGCCAACCATCACAACATCCTCCTGTACCAAATGGATGTGAAGAGTGCTTTTCTCAATGGCAAGATTGAAGAAGTGTATGTTTCACAACCACCTGGCTTTGAAGATCCGAAACATCCTGATATGGTATACAAGCTCAACAAGGAACTGTATGGCCTCAAACAAGCCTCTCGTGCTTGGTATGACACACTCAAAGACTTCCTAAAGAGCAAAGACTTCAAACCTGGTTCCCTGGATCCCTCACTCTTCACGAAGACATATGATGGAGAATTGTTTGTATGCCAAATCTATGTGGATGACATTATCTTCGGCTGCACTAACAAGAGATACAGTGATGATTTTGGACACATGATGCAAGAGCAATATCAGATGTCCATGATGGGTGATTGAAATTATTCCTATGTCTTAAAATATGTTAGCAGAGCAATGACATTTTCATATCACAAGAGAAATACCTCAAATATTGCCTGAAGAAGTTTGGAATGCAATACTGCAAAGGATACACGACGCCAATGCCAACCAAAAGTCATCTGGGTCCCGACGACAATGGTAAAGAGTTTGATCAAAAGTTATACCGATCCATGATTGGTTTTTTACTCTATTTATGTGCATCTAGGTCAGATATAATGCCTAGCGTTTGCATGTGTGCCCGATTCCAAGTGGCACCAAAGGAGTCACATCACTTAGCTGTGAAGCGAATTCTTCGATATTTGGCTTACACCCCAACACTAGGATTATGGTATCCAAAGGGCTCAGAGTTTGATCTACTTGGATTCTGAGATGCTGATTATGCTGGTGACAAGGTTGATCGCAAGTCCACATCAGGCACAAGTCACTTTCTAGGACGATCTCTTGTCTGTTGGTCTTCAAAGAAGCAGAACTGTGTATCCCTCTCCACTACTGAATCTGAATACATTGTTGCTAGATCTTGCTGCACTCTACTGCGACAATGGCATCCACCTGAAGCATGTGCCACTCTACTGCGACAATGAAAGCGCCATCAAATTGCCAATAACCTAGTTCAGCACTCGAAGACAAAGCACATTCAGATCCGTCATCATTTTCTCAGAGATCATGTCATGAAGGAAGATATTTATATCATTCACGTCAACACTGAAGAGAAATTGACAGATACCTTCAAAAAGCCCTTGGATGAGAAAAATGTTTTGCAAGTTGCGGTGCAAGCTAAATATCTTATAATCCTCAAATGTCTTGTAACTGGACACACATCCTAATGCTTATGCATGTTGATGACTTAGATGTGCAACACACAAAGTAACGCATATATTTAATCAATAAAGACATACACTCTAAGTGTGAATACATTAATGCGGAATTTGACCTCGGAGCGCCACGATAATTGTGCGCCGTGTATGGGTCTAATACTTCCTATACGGTGGGTAACACCACCACCACAATCTTTTCGAAGTGTTTCATGTGGCGTCAAAATCGCACAGTCTTCGCATTTGGTTTATCTTCAACACCGATTTGACTTCAGCTTTATCTTCACAATGTTGAGTTGGTCCGATATACATAAACACTATTCTGATCACGGGATCAGAATAATATTCTGATCACAACCTGAACTGCCTGAGTAATGAGCCTGACCTTCCCCAAGTACTAGGTTGAACTTCAGCTAAAAGGTGTCCAAATGGGGCTTGCGATATACCGTTGGAAAGCTACGGGCACCAGTACCATGACACAAGTTAAATTTTTGGCAAAATGTAAGCGGTTTAAGAGCAGTTTTGAAAACCATTTTTTCTTCGTACAAAAAACGTGAATCATATTTTCGATCACATTTCTAAACCATTTATCAGAATGAGGCAAATAATATGGCGTTGGAAAGCTGCTACAAAACCGCTCCTTCCACATGTTGAAAGTTTTCTGTAATTCCCTATGGATAAAGAGTAATTTGGAAAATCATAGAATTTCGCAAACCGAACAGTCGACTTCGTATTTTTAATGTAATTTCTAAATGGCTAATCTAATTGAGGCAAATGATATGGCGTTAGAAAGCTTATGAAAATGTGCTACTTTTTCATGTTTATAGTTTTTTTCTAATTTTGGATGGTTTAAAAGTAACTTAGAAAACGGGCCAAGTTCCACTGAGTTCGTATTTTTGAGCTAATTTTTTAACTGTAAGTCCGAATGCAGCCAATGATACGGCGTTGGAAATCTTGAGGAAATGCGAAACTTTTTTGTATGTATTGTTTCTCCTAATTCCAGACGATTTTAAGTCAATTTGGAAAATGGCCGAAAACATATTTTTGTCACAATTTCTACAAACTTTTTCAGAATTTGGCAAATAATATACCGTTGAAAAGGTACGGCAAATGCAAGACTTTTTCATGTTGATGGTTTTCTCTGATTCCTAGCTATTTTCAAGTAATTTTGAAAATGGTGGGATCATTCGTTCTGCCTCTATCGCGAAACAGATTCTTCGAAAATGCACCGCGTGAAGAACCTGAAGTTCTCGGCATGTCTACCTGAGCTTCACTCTGTTTTCGACGTGCTTTTTTTTCCTCGCAGATCTCCATCCACTACTCGTAGTTCTCCATCCACTCCTTGGAATTCAACGAGTGATATACCGATGGAAAGCTGCTGTAAACACGCAACTTTCCCGTGTTGATTATTTTTTCATACTCACGATGGTTTTTTAAAAAAATTCATCTGAAATTCATTTAGTGTAGTAGTTGAACTTCCTGCTGTTTTCACGTTGAACTTCTGTGACGTATTTTCGTTTGTAATTTCCTCATACATTCGTTAATGTCACACAAATGATATTCCTTTTGTACAAACCTCTCTCACAGTAATTTTTTTAACTTTCTCCGACTGAGGATTTGAACTTACACAAATGATATTTCTATCGTTTTGAGGTAAATTAGGAAATGATGAGATCATGATCCCTGCCTTCATCGCGGATGGAAATGCACCGCGTGTAGTAGTTGAACTTCTTGGGCATGTCTGTTTGAACTTCACACTGTTTTTGACGTGTTGTGTTTTGCACTGCGTGAAGTAGTTGAACTTCTAGGACATGTCTGTTTGAACTTCACTCTATTTTTTACGTGTTGTTTTTTGATGTGTTGTTTCTTGCATTGCGTGAAGTAGCTGAACTTCTGGAATATGTATGTTTGAACTTCACTCTGCTTCACCATGTAGTACGTGAACTTCCGATTGTTATCACTTTGAACTTCTCTCTGGTTTGAGAGAATTATTTAAAACACAAAAAACAACATATTTTTAATGTATTTTGGACATCTAAATACACGGTGAACCTCTCTCACAAGATTTTTTTTGAACTTTTCATCGCCGAGCACTTGAACTTCTAGCAACCATTTTTTCATTTATGAGTTGTTTTTAAAAGTGCAAAAAATGGCGTTGTGTTTTTTTATTTTTTGAACAGGTAAATCCTAGGTTTTAATAAACTCCAAACTTCTCTGTTATTTCAATTTGAACTTCACCTTTTTATATTTTGAGTAAAGAATTGTATTCGATTTTTATACGGAAAAAATCGAACATGGAAATACAAGGTGCACCTCTCTCGCAAGAAAGGAAATATGTTTTTAAATAAGCATCAAAGATTTCTTTTGTAAGTTGCACTTCATAGTTTTATTTTTCTTAGAGACGGTAATAATTTGAGTTTCTTGTATACATCGAACTACTCCTCTTTTTTAATTTGAACTTCATCATTTTTATTCTTTACTAACAAGGAAAATCTTAGTTTCTTTATAAATATCAAACTTCTCTATTTTGTAATTTGTACTTGTTGGTTTATTTCTTTTAGCATGAAAATATCCTAGTTTTGTTATAAATATTGGACCCCCTCCACATTTTTTAAATTTTGATTTATTTGTAAAAACATAGACACAAACGGGAGAGAGAATTATGTGTGCATAAAGTGGGTAGCAATTTCCAACTTTCCCTTGTCGAGTACTTGAACTTCTAGCAAGAAATGTTTTTCATTTTTATGAGTTGGTTTTAAAAATGCCAAAATGGCATTGGTTTTTTGTTTTTGTTTTTCAAACAATGCTTTTTTATATAAACAATGATACCGCGCCGTCATTTTTAATTTAAACTTCTAGTTTTTATAGAATGGGGAAAATCAATTTTTATACAATCTTTTGAAATGCTCCTATTTTTAATTTGAACTTCTCTGATTTTTTTACAAACGGGGAAAATCTGTTATAAAGATTTTTGAAGTACTTTTTTGTTGAACTTCTTGCTCAAATTTTCTGAACTTCCAAATTTGTCTTTTAGATAATAAAAACTTCATTTTTTTAACATTGACCTACTTCGGTTTTTAAATTTGAACTTCTTATAGAATTTTGTCGTGACCTTTTATGCATTTTTTGCTTTTCGATGAAATGGCCTAGGCAGTCCCTTTTTTCATTTGATCAGTTTTCTTCTGTACATAGTACATGTGAACTTCAGAATTTTGGAAACATGAACTTCACGTGCTATTAATATTTTTTCATGAAACTCCATAGTTTTTATTCTTTGAATTCCATGATTTTTTTGTTTACATTTTTTGTTTGAACTTCGATGTTCGTTACACCTGAAATTTCAAAATAACACCCTTTTTATACACAGTTTCTCTTGAATCCAAGGTCTGCAAAAACAATAGGAAAATTGGGGTCAACTTTCATAAGAAATAGGACAAACATTTAGAGGGCCCCATAATAATCTTTTTTCCTAGTCAGTGTACTAGGCACAAGCACATGCACAACACATCCACAAAAAAATTTGTCTCACCTAAAATAAAAAGGGTTTCAGTGTCACAGGCATAGGGAAAAGACATAGATGTTTTGTAAACAATCGAACTTCTCTATATTTTTTAACAAAACAAACTTTTCTGCGTGAACTTAGATGAAGTTTCCCATGAGCAGTAATACATGAACTTCTCCTGTGCAATATTGTTTGTCTTTATCACTAGCGGGTGGAGCATCACAAGTGGAGGGCGGCGCGCGTTGATGAACAGGAAGAGAAGGAAGATTGCTGATGCCGGGGAAGGTCTGATTCGGTCATCGCTACAGTCTAAACATGGCTGTGAGTGCACCGATAGTCGTCGTTGGTGTCCAAATACTCATGTAACTAGTTGTACGCAGGTAGTGGCTCCCTTGCCACTCTCCAATATCTATCCTCGGTAGCTTTTCCAGGTCGTTGAGGTTCAGAAGATGGCATTCTGAGTCCCCACATGCATGCGTATGACCATATGTTACAAGGTGGGATCAAATTCACAATTGACCTTCTATCATTTTTATATGTGAACTTCTACCCAAGAACACACGGTAAACTTCGACATTGCTGAAACAAACTGCTTTGAACACATGATGTAGTCAGCCACATTGTCTGAACTTTCCTCTACTCTCTCCATGACCGGGTCTCACATCGTATCAGCATGAATAGCTGCCGTCACAAGTGCTATTGCACCTCACCGCTTCACAATCACGGCGGCGTTCACCACGTCTCTCTCCCCTTCCAAACTGAAGGCACATATAGATTAAGGTACAGAGCGAGGAGCGCCGGAGACGTTAGGGAAATCTTCCAAACGGAGCAGGACCGCCCTGCGACGGAGGAGAGGGTGGACTACCGCGACGACGGATGTGGCAACTAATACAACGGGTGGGCGAGCTCCGGTGGTCGGTGCCGTCACCGGAAACCAAGCGCGCCCACGTTGGAGGAGCACCACGGGAGGAGGTGGAGGTGGTAGGGCCCGGTAGAGACGCGTGGTGTCCTCCAATGTCGGGGGCGGTGGAGGCGGTTGGGGTGGTGTTCGAGCGGCACGGGGGCGGCGACGGCGGTTGGGGTGGGGTGCGAGTGGCATGGGGGCGGCGGCGACGGTTGGGGCGGGGTGCGAGCGGCGCCGGTTTGCGCGGTGTGCGGGCGGCGAGGGGCGACGGTGCCGGTTGGGGCGGGGTGCGGGCGGCTGTGCCGGTTGGGTGCGAGAGGTGCTTGAGGTGGTGGATCGGGATCAGGGAGCTGGGGTGGATCAGGGTGGTCAGTGAAGGTGGTGGATCAGGAAGGGGAGGTGGGGTGGGCTTTCGTTTTTTTATCACAACCTGGTTCAAGAGTTCCGAAAGATCTTGATCAGGCCCTATATAGGATTGATTGGGATCAGTATAACGACTCTAATCCTGGGATTAGAATAGTGCTACTCTCTCTCTATATATATATGTATGTATGTATTCGTGTTTTGTCCTCTACAACATTCACTTATAGTTATGTCTTCATGGTTGAATTTTTTATTGATCTAAGTCAATGTGATCGGACCCTAACCTCTTCTGTGCTTCTACCTCAAATTCTATCTATCCAAATCATATGCATTCTACTGAAACTTGTAGTTTGTCTTCTCTGAGTCTTTGTCAGCAGAAGACAAAGTGACAAACATTTAAATCTGTTTTTAATGCCATATCCTTTTTGACTAAAAACCGGAGAAGCCGGAACGACCACTTGACAATCCAGGTGTGTGTGGGAACGTGGAACAACTTTTAATAAGTTGCATGCATGCCACGTGTACCTCAGATGTGAACCGCCAGGGGCACCTGCGTAATTGCGATGTGCCATCCCTGTCCTTATAAATACACAACTCACCACGGTCATTATCTCTTCTTCCACCTCTCCACCTCGCACAAACCCTAGCGCCTCTGTTAGCTTGCGTCGACGCCGGAGACGAAGCGCTTAGATGTCGCAACTTCTTCGACGCCGTCTTCACACCGGCCGCGGACCTTGTCCTCTCCGCCGTCGCCGTAGATGTCTTCCACCGCCAAGTTAGGGCGCGGGAGATTGAGTTGCTCGGCCTCTCTCTCCACCTCGTCTAGCAGTTCATCAAGCGGTAATTAAATCTTACTTTTTACTGTCTTATAGATCCGTCAGATCCATCCACTTCAACCATAAGTGGTTTCTTCACTTCAAAATATGAATTCATCCTTATCTGCATCTCATATCATGCCAAGTATATTCACTTATGCTTTATAACTATTTAGATTCCTCACTTGTACTTATTCATGGATTCGTACAATCTGGAACCGACTCTCTTCAAATAAGTGAATGTCTTCGCACTATGAGGTCAATGTCTTCAAAACTGATTTATCTTCAGAATCTTCTAAGAATGCATATGACCTCTTCCCCTTCCCTCGCATCTCTAATGCTGTCACAGGTACATGTCCGTGGGAGAATCCCTTGGTTCTCATAGTCCGCATTCATTTGCAGAGTTCTTACAGCGTCATATTCACTCACCTGAAGCTAGTTCTTGTCTGACCAGCAAGAGGAAGCCATTCACTGTCTTGAAGCCTCTCAATCTGAATACAATGGCAATAGAGAAATCGGCTAGAAAGGGCGGCATGCAGCATCGTGGAAATACAGCTAAGGATTTGCCTCCAGATCTGTTTGAGCTATACAAGTCAGATCTTGAGGAGAGCTATGGCCAGTGCAAGACCTGAATCCAATGGATTCAAAGATATTGGGCAGAGCAATGGTTCATGTACATATTTGTGACTGCTGAATATGCTGAAAAGAATGCCATCAAGGGCCCCTGGGGAGATATTCTATATAGAAATCTGCAGCCCAAGTCTAAGTTTGAAGCCATTGCTCAAGGCTTCTACCTGTGCATGTTCTGTGGACCACAGCCAGAGAATGCCGACCCATCATCCTTGTAATGGTGTCGTGAAGACAATCTATTCAAGAGGAATTATCGATTTGCCAAGGAGTCTGCTATCAAGAACAAGAAGGACCTGGGACTCAACTTCAACCCTGGTCCATCTGCTCCAAGGGCCGATGGCACCCGTGATGCCAATCCAAATGTCATCGCCCCTTCTACAACCTCGATGGCCTTCTCACTCACATAGCTGTACAGGGGGCTACGGTGGAACACTCTGTTGATGACGCAGACTCTGAAGAAGCGCCAGCACCACCTACGCTGTAGAAGAAGAAGAAATCAAAGGCTTCAAGGCCCTCTGCCTCACCAAAAGCTTTGCATGTGAAGCCATTGGCCACTGCACCTCTTGAAGCCAGTGTGCAGTCCGAAGACTTGTCTCGTGTCTCGAAGAAGGCCGAGAAGACAAAGAAAACCAAGAAGCCCATGAAGATTTCCGGGCATGAACTGACTCCAGCTGCCGTTCTCAGGAATGAAGAAGACACCATTGATCTGTCCAGTGACGAAGATCTTGGTGATGATGCTCTTGAGCAGCTGATTAAGAGCAAGAAAAAGGCGGAGATCTTCAACGATCTGCCCCTCTTTGACGTGGATATTCTGAACAACTTCATTGATGAGTGGTTCGATGACCAGAGCATAAGCATCGATGATCTTCAACTTCCTGTGGATATCAGTGTCACCTTCCACGGAGACATTGCTAATGAGCTGGCCATGGCTTAGAAGATAGTTGAGCTGAAAAACAAAATTGACTATGAAAAGGCTCACTTCAAGAAGAACATGGCCAAGCTTAGCGTGGCAGATGTTCAGATCTTCAAGAAGATGTTGCATGAGCTCAAGGAGTAGTTTCACAAGAAGCGTGAAGAAGCTAAAGGTTCAAGAGAGCGCATGAAGTACTTTGCGCAGAAATGTGTTCAAGCACACAATGAGGATGAGAAGCGCAAAGCTCTTGGTCATCCTGGCATCGACCCAAGAATGGCTGCCAAGCCAACAAAGAAGTCTGTTGTGGCCCAAACTGAAGGACCAAGGCAGGAAGAACCTCGCATTGTCTTCCCTGCCAGCATGACAGGCTCGAAGCCTAAGGTCCCCTCAGCAGCTTCAGAACTGAAGAAGACCAGGGCAGCTGAAGCTGATGCCAGGAAGCGCAAGCACAAGAACACCTCCGATGAGGCCCCATCCAAGAAGAATCTGAAGACAAAGTCTTCAAAGAAAGAGCGTGCTGTGGCCTCTGAGCCCCTTGTGGTTGAGCCCATTTCTGTTGCCCGTCTAGCCTCCACCAACCAAGAGCGTTGCCTAGTGATTCACGATCCTGCTTTCACAGAGGCTCCTGAAGATGAAGAAGTTCCAGCTGTTGACCCCATCACAGGTGAAGACATTGGTCATGAAGACAATGTTGAAGATGATGAAGTCCTTCCTCAACTTGAGCATCAAGTGGTATCATCGCCTGTTCTTACGAACATCGAACTCATCAGTATTGGTCGTCCATTGATGCCAATTGCTCAGGATGATTCATGGGCCGATCGCCCTCAACAAACACCCCCATTCATGAAGACATGCCCAGAACTCCAACACCTCAAGTCACCACTTCGGTGCTTGACGATGATAGCTACATGGTACAGACCTCACCGTCACCACAGGCATCACCCGCTTTCCGCAGGCTTCGCAAAGGCCCCAGGCCCCAAGTCACCATGTCGAGCATTCCAGAAGGGGAAGTGCAACAAAGCTCAGTAGCACGTCAAGTGTTTCTTGAAGCCACCCCAATTGTGAATGTCTCCGAGTCTGAAGCTAAAGCTGCTGAAGACATTCCGGCTGCATCAGCCGATGAAGAAAAAGAAGAACCAAGACAAGAAGAAAGAGTTGCTACACCCCATGCTACTGACCAAGTCATTCTCGAGGAGAATGAGTCCGTGCCCGACCCTCCTGTTACTGTACAAATGGAGGTTGAAACTACTGAGGCAGCCACAAACAATGATGCTGAAGCCAATGATACTGTCATGACTGAAGACCATGTGGCGCCTGAAGATAATGTGGTGCCTGAAGCTAATGTGGCGCCCAAAGACAATGTGGCGCCTGAAGCCACTGTGAATACTGAAGCCCCAGTTCCCCCTCCAAGGCCTCACACCATCGAACAGGCCTATAATCATGGTGACCTTGTCACAGTTTGATGGCCCATTATGGTACCTCCCACTGCTCTCGGACCTCAATATGACTATCATGTGGAGCATAGGCCACAAGTTCAGAAGCCAAACCCCAGGCTGCCAAGGCTTCCAGGTGCTGCCACATCCCCAGGATCGTTCAATGTGAACAGCTTCAGGGCACACAATACCTTCTTCGATGGCACCAAGAATCCATACTCGAAGCCAAAGATCTCATCTGATCGATTTTGGAGCTATCAACAGCGCAACTACTACTCCTGCATTCTATACAATCATGGGCGAATCTTTCCACATATGTGCCTTGATTGTAAAGCTATTGCTGGCTGCCCTGCCTTGAAGAAGCCCTTGACTATTTTAGGGAAGTTGGTCTTCTACCATTCTTTACTGACAAGGAACACTGGAATGAAGAGCTTCTGTTGCAGTTCTATGCCACTCTTCACATTCATGGCTACAATAGGGATCCAAAGACATGGGTCCTTGAGTGGATGACAGGTGATGTTCATCATGAAGCCAAAGCTCAAGACATCATTGAGCTTACTTCCTTGCCCACTCCAGGCGAGTTCTATGAGCCTGGTTGTCAATGTCATCCTGGTGAACTGTAGACTATCTTCTAGAGGCATGAACCCAATATGAGCAACATGCTCAGCATGATGAAGCCACTGCCCCAAGATGCTGAATACCCCAAAGAGTTCTTCGTCAAAGACCACGAGTACTTGCCCCGCAAGGTATATCATATTCTGAGGCATACTCTATGGCCAATCAAGGGATATACTATTGAAGCCAAACTTGAAGGAGCCATGAAGACTTTAGTGTTTTACATCATCAATGGCATCAAATTCAACACCCAAGATTTCTTCATCAGACAACTTGCTGCATCTGGGATTGATCTGTTTAGCCTGAAGTTTTATGCTCCATGGGTGATGCGCCTGATCAAGCTCCACTCTTCTGTTGACTATCAGCCCTCAGCGCGCAACCATCCCGTCTTTCTGCCTGAGGTTGATTTGTCCGTTGAAGCCATCTACCCAGAGCCTGCGAAGGAGCCGCTATATCTTCATAATGTTGATCATCAAAGCTTCATGTAGCCAATAGAAGGCATTCATGTCCCCAATGCTGGAACTCCTGCTTATCCTCTGGCTGGCAACATTTGTGTGCCTCATCGTGCCAACACCGAAGCCACTGACAGTACAAAAGCTGAAAGGCCTCGGAAGCATTCTCGTGTTCTCAATGACCGAGAGCTTCTTGTGGCCTTACATCAGAAGCAGGATAAGCATCATGACTGGCTAAGGAATTAGATGCAGAGTATCTTGGTGGACGTCAATCACCTCAGAAACTTGGCCACCAAGAACTCGTTTGTAGCCCTTGAAGCCTCTCAGCGGTCTTGGAAGAGCCTCACACTACTATGCCCTGAAGAAGATCTTCGCAAAGATGGCTTCACTGAAGGCTTCAAATTTGATTCCAGACGTCCACACAATGCAAGCTGGCATCACACTCCCTCAATAGAAGATTCTGAGTATTCATCTTCAGTTGCAACTGTTGTTGTGAGAGTCGTCCATGAAGAAGACGATGCCACTTCACCAACCATGGCTTCACTGCATCTCGACACTGCACTAGGCCCTTCTGCACCACCGAACTCCAGCGTCGACATTGCACCTACATCTACTCCTGATGTGAACGAGTAGATACTCTATGTCTTCAAACCTTTTTGGTCATTACTGACAAAAGGGGGAGCAGCATATGAGTTGATAGTCTTCAAGCGGGTCCTTATGGGTGGTTGCACTATTTTTGCCAAGTGTTTATAACTCTCATCTTTTGATACATTTGGTTCTCTGAGTTGTACCACTTAAACTCGATGGTCATCTGCTACTTTTCTGCTACTCTGTGATGCGACGATAAATTCTGCATGAAGTCATTTCACAGACGTCCATTTTTCATTATGCATGTCATTATCTTCGCTATATCTTTATATGCATGATGAATTGTCTTCATAAGTTGAAGAGGATCTCCACAAAGTAAAACCTGCCATGTGCATTTGCATTCAAAAGAAAACTACTTATATGCACATCTTCAGGGGGAGCTGAGGGATTCCTGGATTAGGGGGTGTTCAGATAGCCGGACTATACCTTCAGCCGGACTCCTGGACTATGAAGATACAAGATTGAAGACTTCGTCCCGTGTCCGGAAGGGACTTTCCTTGGCGTGGAAGGCAAGCTCGGCGATACGGATATACAGATCTCCTACCCTTGTAACCGACTTTGTGTAACCCTAACCCTCTCCGGTGTCTATATAAACCGGAGGGTTTTAGTCCGTAGGACAACATACACAACAACAATCATACCATAGGCTAACTTATAGGGTTTAGCCTCTTCGATCTCATGGTAGATCTACTCTTGTACTACCCATATCATCAATACTAATCAAGCAGGACATAGGGTTTTACCTCCATCGAGAGGGCCCGAACCTGGGTAAAACTTCGTGTCCCTTGCCTCCTGTTACCATCCGGCCTAGACGCACTGTTCGGGACCCCCTACCCAAGATCCGCCGGTTTTGACACCGACATTGGTGCTTTCATTGAGAGTTCCTCTGTGTCGTCACCGTCAGGCTTGATGGCTCCTACAATCATCGATAGTGATGCGGTCCAGGGTGAAACTTGTCTCCCCGGACAGATCTCTGTCTTCGGCGGCTTTGCACTGCGGGCCAATTCACTTGGCCATCTGGAGCAGATCGAAAGCTATGCCCCTGGCCGTCAGGTCAGATTTGAAAGTTTAAACTACACGGCTGACATCCGCGGGGACTTGATCTTCGACGTATTCAAGCCACTGCCGAGCGCGCCACACTGTCATGACGAGCATGATCTAGCTCTGCTGCCGAACAGTGCCCTGGAGGCCACACCCGCATTGGCTTCGACCCTTAATTCGGAGCCAACTGCGCCGATCGATGATGGGTGGTTGGACGCCGCCTCAGGGGCTGCGATGCCAATGGTGATCGAGCCGAACACCAGCCTCGTACTCTGCGAGACTCGTGACTCCAAGGAGCCGGACTCATCTCCGGACTCCGAACCCTCCATGCCCCTGCCGATCGAATCAGATTGGGTGCCGATTATGGAGTTTACTACCGCGGACATCTTTCAGCACTCGCCTTTCGGCGATATTCTGAAGACACTGAAGTCTCTCTCTTTATCAGGAGAGCCCTGGCCAGACTACGACCAGCAAGGTTGGGATTCGGACGATGAATAAATTCAAAGCCCACCCACCACCCACTTTCTAGCCACTGTCGACGACTTAACCGACATGCTCGACTTCGACTCCGAAGACATCGACGGTATGGACGCCGATGAAGGAGACGATGAAGAACCAGCGCCTATCAGGCCCTGGAAAGCCACCTCTTCATATGTCGTATACATGGTGGACACCCCAAAAGAAGGAGATGGCGATGGAACAGCGGAGGATGACCCCTCCAAGAAGCAGCCTAAGCGTCGGCGTCAGCGGCGCCGCTCAAAATCCCGCCAAAACAAATACGGTGATTCCAGCACGGGAGATAATAATACTCCGGAAAGTGCCAAAGAAAACCCCCTCCAGCAAGATTTAGCACAGGAGGATGGAGAAACCAGCCCTCATGAGAGAGCGGCAGACAGAGAGGTCGAGGACGATAATTATATGCCTCCCTCCGAAGATGAGGCAAGCCTCGACGACAACGAATTCGTCGTGCCAGAGGATCCCGTCGAGAAAAAGCGTTTTCAACGTAGGCTTATGGCCACGACAAGAAGCCTCAAGAAAAAACAGCAACAACTTATAGCTGATCAAGATTTGCCTGTCCACAGATGGACTGAAGTCCTTGCGGCCGAAGAGCATAAACTCGAGCGCCCCTCCAAGAGCTACCCAAAGCGCAGGTTGCTACCCCAATTAGAGGAGGAAGCACTTGATGCGGCCGACCGGCCACCTCGTGGCCGCGACAGAGAGGCCTCTCAGCCCTCCACTCAAGCCGCACCCCGTACCAAGGCACGGGAATATGCGCCGGACTTACGAGATATGTTGGAGGACAAGGCAAGCCAAACAAGATCGATCTACAGATCGCGGTGGTGCCCCACGGATCATGACGATAACTGTCACGCCGGCCACAAATTCGGCAGGGCCGAACACAGTAGACAAAGCTCATTGGAGCTACGTCATGATATAGCCCAGTACAGAGGCGCCGCACACCCACTATGCTTCACAGACGATATAACGGATCATCAAATCCACGAGGGTTTCAAACCCGTAAACATCGAATCATATGATGGCACAACAGATCCCGCGGTATGGGTCGAGGATTATCTCCATCAAATACCTCCCACTCAAGCTTAAAGGACCAGCTCAGCATTGGCTTAACAGCTTGCCAACGGGATCAATTAGTTGTTGGGAGGACCTGGAAGCCGCATTCCTCGACAATTTCCAGGGCACTTATGTGCGACCCCCAGACGCCGATGACCTAAGTCACGTAATTCAGCAGCCAGAGGAATCGGCTAGGCAATTCTGGACACGGTTCCTAACAAAGAAAAATCAAATAGTCAACTGTCCGGACGCTGAGGCCCTAGCAGCCTTCAAGCACAATATCCGTGACGGGTGGCTGGCCCAGCACCTTGGACAGGAAAAGCCGAAATCTATGGCAGCACTCACGACACTCATGACCCGCTTTTGCGCGGGAGAAGACAGCTGGCTTGCTCGTAGCAACAATATGACCAAGAACCCTGGTAGTTCAGACACCAGGGATAGTAGTGGCAGGTCGCGTCGCAACAAGCAGAAGCGCCGCATTAACAGCGACAATGCTGAGGATACGGCAGTTAATGCCGGATTCAGAGGCTCTAAATCCGATCAGCGGAAAAAGCCATTCAAAAGGAATCCTAGGGGCCCGTCCAGTTTGGACCGAATACTCGACCGCTTGTGCCAGATACATGGCACCCCCGAAATGCCGGCCAATCACACCAACTGGGATTGTTGGGTGTTCAAGCAGGCAGGCAAGTTAAACGCCGAAAATGAAGACAAGGGGCATTGAACATGATATACGTGAAGGCCGCCGAACAACAGTGGACAGAAGTGTTTTCCCCCACAAGTGCGGACGGTGAACATGATATACGCAACCCACGTCCCCAAAAGGGAGCGGAAGCGCGCGTTAAGGGACGTATACGCGGTAGAGCCAGTCGCCCCAAAGTTCAACCCATGGTCCTCCTGCCCGATCACCTTTGATCGAAGGGACCATCCCACTAGCATCCGTCATGGCGGATTTGCCGCATTGGTTCTAGACCCAATTATTGACGGATTTCATCTCACTAGAGTCCTTATGGACGGCGGCAGCAGCCTGAACCTGCTTTACCAGGATATAGTGCGGAAAATGGGCATAGATCCCTTGAGGATTAGGCCCACCAAAACGACCTTTAAGGGCGTAATACCAGGTGTAGAGGCCAACTGTACAGGCTCAGTCACACTTGAAGTGGTCTTCGGATCTTCGGATAATTTCCGAAGCGAGGAGTTAATCTTCGACATAGTCCCGTTCTGCAGTGGTTATCACACACTACTCGGGCGAACCGCATTCGCCAAGTTCAATGCGGTACCGCACTACGCATACCTTAAGCTCAAGATGCCAGGCCCTCGAGGAGTAATTACGGTCTATGGAAACACCGAACGCTCCCTCCGAACGAAGGAGCACACGGCGGCCCTTGTAGCGGAAGTACAAAGTATCCTCTCCAGGAAGTTCTCCAGTCCGGCCACTAAACGAACGGACACCGTTAAGCGCGCCCGGAGTAACCTACAACAAGACCGCCTGGCACGATCTGAGCAGGCGTAGCAATGTGGCCCCAACCCTAACCCTCACAAAAAGGCGACGCCAGTACTTCACGTACATAACTACGCTCTAGAGATACCATGGGTACAGGGGGAGGGGCACCATCACGGCACGCTCGAAACTCGGCTTAAACCGTACCAGGGGCTGCCGAATTTTTCATTTTCTCTTACTTTCAGGACTCCATCCTTCGGAAGGCATGTTCGGCAGTTGAATTACCGCACAAATGATGCAAGAACCAGGGAAGCAGACAAGCCACGCCGCATTACGGAACTCCCAGGTGGTCTCTATCACGAGTAGTATACCTGTTCCGCATACTATTCCATAGCTTGCCCCTGGAACGGACATGTTAACTAGTCCAACCTTTCAGTTATCACATTTATTTGTATCATTCTGCTTTGATCGCAGCCCTTTTTAATAAACAATGCATAGCTTTCGTCTATTTTTGCATTACCTTTTTTCCTTATATATGTTCCTTAACGACATGTCGCACCCATACACGTTGGTACGGCCAAAATACGCCAGGGGCTTTAGTACCCCTCAATATGGTGTGAGAAGTCCGAACACTTTAACAAGTGTGGCACCCCGAACTTATTGCATTATATGCATTGGCTCCGAATCATGTCTTGGGTCAATAGTTGGGTTTGCCCGGCTCCTATGTTTTGGTGCCTTACGTTCCGCTATATCGGCTAAGGTAGCACTAGGAGAACCACTGCGATTGTGCCCTAGTTGAGCTAGGTCGAGCACCTCAGTGGAGAAAGCTAAAACTGACTGTCATGATGAAGCGAGAGCTGGTCGCTGTTCGAGAGGTTTTTCGAGTCCCTAAAGACTTATGCCGCTTAGGGCGAGGAGCCGGCTCTGTCCGGCCAAGGCGTGGATAGCGCCCCGAATTCGGTCTTCCGAATACCAGGGGCTTCGCCGAAATTTAAAATTATAGAATTCTATGGCAAAGTGAGAGTGTTCACGCATTATAGTCCAATTGCCTTGTTCGTTGGGCTGAGCGCCTCCCTCGAAGGACCCAAACATGGGAAAAAGAGCGCTCAGGTTTATCCCCGAACACCCCAGCACTAGCGGCACGGGGGCAGAAGTCGACGACTCGCCATCTCTCAGAATTGATAAACAGCCGCACAGAAGGTAATATTTTAAATTCCAACAGCATTGCTTAGCGCATATGAACAAGTTTTCAGCACACATGACAAAACGAGCAAGTTTCACTCAAAAATTACATCCCTAGAACATTCATCCGCCACAAGGCAGGCACCCTTCAGAACATCCTTATAGTAATTCTCGGGCTTGCGATGCTCTTTCCCCGGTGGTAGCCCGTCCTTCACAAGCTTCTCAGCATCCAGCTTTCCCCAGTGCACCTTAGCACGGGCAAGGGCCCTACGGGCACCTTCAATGCAGACGGAGGGCTTGATGACTTCGAGCCTTGGACAGGCCTACACCAGCCGCCGCACCAGCCCGAAATAGCTCCCAGGCAGAGCCCCTCCAGGCCACAGCTGAACAATGAGGTCCTTCATGGCCTGTTCGGCCGCCTTGTGGAGCTCGACCAGTTGCTTCAGCTGGTCGCTCAGCAGCATGGGGTGTCCGGCCTCAGCATACTGAGACCAGAACACCTTCTCTATCGAGCTGCCCTCCTCGGCTCGATAGAATGCGGCGGCATCGGACACACTCCACGGAAGATCTGTGAATGCTCCTGGAGAGCTCCGGATTCGGGTAAGTAACAAGTAACTCATGTTTATGTGTTTGCTTTGCATAAAGAATGCCTTACCCACCGCTATCTTCTTCACCTCATCCAACTCCTGGAGGGTCTTCTGGGATTCGGCCTTGGCAGACTTGGCATTTTCAATAGCCACCCCAAGCTCGGACGCTCGTGTCTTTGAGTCAAGCTCCAAACTCTCATGTTTTTTCATGAGAGCCTGGAGCTCTTGCCGCACCTTGCCAACCTCGGCCTCATACTTCTCCCGCTCGGTGCGCTCCGAGGCCGTCCTCTTCTCGGCCTCGACCAGCGCTTGCTTAAGGGTCGCCACTACAGACGTGGCCCCTACAATAGCCACGATAATCCTGTCATTCTTTGCAATTGCACCTTTTTATATATATTTAAAAACAAGGTATTTCTTACCTTCATTGTCCTCGAGCTGCTTCTTGGCACGCCTGAGCTCTTGCTCGAACCGCTCGAGGTTCTGCTTTAGCGTGTCCACTTCCGCAGTCAGTGCGGCAGACACAAGCAGGGAAGCCTGCATACGCATATTGACTCATTTTTGTTAGACTCCTGCGAATTTTATTTGATCCTCTATTCGGCTTTTCTTCCCGAACGCCGAACAGAGCATCAGGGGCTACTGTCTATGCGGTAATATTATTTACATATTCTTTACTTACCTCAAAGCCTGTCAAAAGGCTAGTACAAGCTTCAGTCAGTCCGCTCTTGGCGGACTGAACCTTCTGGACCACCGCACTCATAATGGTGCGGTGCTCCTCGTCGATGGAGGCGCCTTGGAGCGCCTCCAACAGATTGTCCGGCGCCTCCGGTTGGACGGGGTCACCGGCACGGTGGGCTTGCTCCTCTTGGAAGGAGGTCCCCCACCGGACTATGGAACCTTTGAAGGTTCCAGAGCGGTGTCCGGCCTAGAGCCGGACTTGGAGCCCTGGGGGGTTTCATCCCCTTTACTCCTGGAGTCCGGGAGGTCGCCTTGCGGCGCCTCCAGGACCACCTCCTCCCGGCTTGGAACCTGTTGGGACAACACTTCGGTGTCGTCCGTAGGGCAGGGGGAGGAAGCCGTCGGAAGCGAGTTCACATCCGACGAGTCCAGTGAGCCGCTCGACGATGCATCGAGCCGGTCTTTGGGTGGACTGCATAAACATATTCGACATAAGGGAAAGCTGCGCAATAAACGAATACTATGAATTACTCTGGTATCCGGATACATACGATTTTGCCAGGGGCTTGACCCTGGGCTGCCAATCCTCTCTGCCGTCGTCGGCGTTGGTGGAGTAGTCCGGAGGAAGGTTTTTTCCCTTCTTGGACCCTCCGACCTCCCCAGAGAGGGCGGCCTTCCTCTTCTTCTCTCCTCCCGCTAGAGGGGAAGAGGTCTCTTCTTCTTCTTCCTCCTCGTCTTCACGGGAGGAATGTGCCTCGGAACCGTCGGATGATGGATCCGACACCTCTTGGCGCCGGGCACTCTTTCGAGTCCCCGTGGCCTTTTTTGCGGCCTTCTTCTCTGGTACCACATAGGGTGCCGGAACCAGCAGCTTCGCCAAGCGAGCGTCCCCTGGGCCTTCGGGCAAAGGAGCCAGACAGTTGATCTGTCCGGACGTCACCTGCCAGTCCTGTCAAAGGTAAGGGAGCTTAGATCCCGCATGGAGTCAAACTATGAAAAACTGATACCCTGTAAAAGGAAAAAATAGCTTACCACGAGAGCGTGACGCTGCGCACTGAATCCGCGATCCTCGGTAGCGGATGCGGGAGCCTCGGCGCCCTTGAAAAGCACCTTCCAGGCATCTTCGTACGTTGTGTTGAAGAGCCTGCTCAGAGTTTGGTGCCGCGCCGGGTCGAACTCCCACAGGTTGAAAGCCCGTTGTTGACACGGGAGGATCAAGCGGATGAGCATAACCTGGACTACGTTGACAAGTTTGAGCTTCTTGTCCACCAGGGTTTGGACGCATGTTTGGAGTCCGGTGAGCTCTCCTTTCTTACCCCACGACAGGCCCATCTCCTGCCAGGAGGTAAGCCGCATAGGGGGTCCGGATCGAAACTCAGGGGGTGCGACCCATTCGGCGTCGCGCAGCTCGGTGATGTAAAACCACCCCAATTGCCACCCCTTCAGGGTCTCCACAAAGGAGCCCTCGAGCCATAGGACGTTGGCCATCTTGCCCACCATGGCGCCTCCACACTCCGCCTGGTTGCCGCGCACCACCTTCGGCTTGACGTTGAAAGTCTTGAGCCATAGGCCGAAATGGGGGCGGATGCGGAGGAAAGCCTCGCACGTGAGGATAAACGCCGAGATGTTGAGGACAAAATTCGGGGCCAGATCATGGAAATCCAGGCCATAGTAGAACATGAGTCCCCGGACAAATGGGTGAAGAGGGAATCCCAGTCTGCGGAGGAAGTGAGGGAGAAACACCACCCTCTCATGGGGCCTAGGGGTGGCGATGAGCTGCCCCTTTTCGGGAAGCCAGTACGTGATGTCGTTAGACAGGTATCAGGCCTTCCTCAGCTTTTTGATGTGTCCCTCCATGACGGAGGAGACCATCCACTTGCCTCCCGCTCCGGACATGGCTGGAGAAGGTTGAGGTGGGGAGTGCGGACTTGGGCGCTGGAGCTCGAGTGCGCAAGAATGGATAGGCAAAGGAGGAAGAAGGCGTAGGTGAAAAGGTGGATCCTTATCCCCTTATATGGGTGGACGCAACTACATGTCCCCACCAGCCTGGTAAAACTCGCTTATCTCCAAGCGCCATAATCAATGGCGCGGTTGGGTTACCCATGCCCGTATTGATGAGAATCCCGGGATAAGGGGACAAGATCTCTGCTTTAACAGGACGTGCCAAGGAAACCGCCTCGCATGATGCACTGAGGTGGCATAATGAAACGACTCGGATAAAGGCTTGGCCATGGTGTGTCACGCTACGGAATACGTCAGCAAATTAGATTGGTGTAAATATTATTCTCTCTATGGCAATATGTGGAAACTTATTTTGCAGATCCGGACACTATCTTTGTGTTAAGATCTTCTATGAAGTACTTGGAGGAGGAACCCGCCTTGCAATGCCGAAGACAATCTGCACGCTGGACTCGTTGTCATTGAAGCCTGGTTCAGGGGCTACTGAGGGAGTCCTGGATTAGGGGGTGTTCGGATAGCCGGACTATATCTTCAGCCGGACTCCTGGACTATGAACATACAAGATTGAAGACTTCGTCCCGTGTCCGGAAGGGACTTTCCTTGGCGTGGAAGGCAAGCTTGGTGATACGGATATACAGATCTCCTACCCTTGTAACCGACTTTGTGTAACCCTAACCCTCTCCGATGTCTATATAAACCGAAGGTTTTAGTCCGTAGGACAACATACACAAAAACAATCATACCATAGGCTAGCTTCTAGGGTTTAGCCTCTTCGATCTCGTGGTAGATCTACTCTTGTACTACCCATATCATCAATATTAATCAAGCAGGACGTAGGGTTTTACCTCCATCGAGAGGGCCCGAACCTGGGTAAAACTTCGTGTCCCTTGCCTCCTGTTACCATCCGGCCTAGACGCACAGTTCGGGACCCCCTACCCGAGATCCGCCGGTTTTGACACCGACAGGAGCCTTTTGCTACTTATGAAGAGAATGTCGTAATTCTCAACTTTCACATACTTTTATCCCTGTTGAAAACTTCAACCAGTTTGTCATCAATCACCAAAAAGGGGGAGATTGTAAGTGCATCTAGTGCCACCCTAGTTGATTTTGGAGTATTGACGACAAACTTGGTTGAGGGACTAATGTGTTTGTGAGAATTGCAGGATAACACAGGTAGTAGTCCCTCATTGATTCGGTTTACCTACCAGAGAGGACCCCTAAAAATGTGTGAAGACATTGAAGACAATGGTGGTCCGTGAAGAGATTCACATTGAAGACTATGACATGAGAAGACATCGTATGAAGACTATGGAGTACGAAGACATAGTTGTTTCGTAGTTTCCGTTTCTTCTTTGTTGAGTCATAGGAACCACCGTACTATTAAGTGGGGTCCAAGTGAACAAAGTCAGAGTGACTGATGTGATGCTCAACCAAATCCTATGTCTTCGAGCGAAGACAATGAGAGAAAATCTTATCCAGAGCTGGATAAGTCAGCTTTACTTGTAGCCCAAGTCAAGCTGCCGCGTGTGTTTGAAATCTGACCGTTGGACACGTGTCAGTTCCTTAGTGACCTAGGGTCATTTCAGAAAAATCAGGTCGGGTTGCCTCCTGGCTATGAATAGCCCACCCCTACACCATAAATTGGTGGCTGCTCAGAGTTAGTGCATGGCTTTTGTCGTTTGAGAGCAACCCACCCCCGAAGCATTTGAGAGAGATCCTTGCGAGGACAATGCCCAAAACACCCAGAGCCAACGGGTGTTAGGCATCACTGAAGTCTTTCTCTCTACGTGACCTGAGGACTTGTTGCACTTGAGGACTGTGAATCCTCCAGCCGGTTAGGCATCGCGTTCTAAGTGTCCAAGAGTCATTGTGGATCAGCGGTGAATGAAGTCTGTGAAGGTTTGGAATCTACCTTGAAGACTTACCAGAGTGATTGGGCCAGGACTATGTGTCTTAGCTCAAGAGGAATAAGGTGAAGACACGGTCTTCTGAGTTGAATCTCAGCCTCCCTAACCAGACGTACAGTTGTCGCAGCAACTGGAACTGGTCTACCAAATCCATGTCTTCATCAAGCTACTGGTTCTATCCTTCACTTCCCTTTACTTTACAGTTTGTCTTCATGAAGTCATTGCTTGCCTGTATGATCTGATTGACTTCACTGAGTGAAGACTGTTTAATGTTTGGCTTCATACTATCTTCCATCCTGATCCATACTACCTAGCTGCTGATAGTCTTCGTGCTTTCACTTCGTTGCTTACTTGACTAGGGCTTGTCTAGTGTAGTCTACCTTTCGCTGCATATCTATAGGTTTAATTCTTCTGTTTGTCTTCAAAGCCTCTGTGTTTTGAAGACTTTCATAAAAATCACCTATTCACCCCCTCTAGTCGATAACTAGCACTTTCAGCGACTGCTGTAGTCCCCGATCCGTCTGCCGAAGTCCCCGAGATGGCTGCTGCAGCCCCCGAGTCAGATCCGACTGTTTCGGGAGCAGCCGGTACAAAGTTGGACTCTGATTCCGGCGAAGGCTTGATAGACGGCTTGCGGAGGCACAGGAGGGAGACGCCGACTGGTATCGCTTGGCGGGTGGAGCCGATCCGTGCCAGGGCATCGGTTTGCTCGTTGTCGGCTCATGGCACGTGAAGGAACTTGCACCCGTCAAAGTATCCGCTGATCTGCTGGACAAGGAAGCGGTAGCTCTCCATGTTTGCATCCTTGGCATCCCAGTCGCCAGATGACTGCTGGACCACCAAGTCCGAGTCACCGTAGCACAGAATCCGGCGGATGCCAATCTCCTTGGCCAGGCGGAGTCCGTGTACGAGCGCCTCGTACTCGGCCACATTGTTGGAGCCGGCAAAGTGAATTTGTAGCGTGTATCTGAGCTTGTCACCTTTGGGAGAAGTGAGGATAATGCTGGCTCCCAAAACGGTTCGCATCTTCGAGCCATCAAAGTGTATCCGCTAATGAGTGGAGTCCGGAGCTGGCGCATGTACTGGGTCTCGTCCCAGTCGACGAGGAAGTCGGCCAGAGCTTGGGACTTGATGGCGGTGTATGGCTGGTAGAAGATGGTGTTGGGGGCCAGCTCAATGGCCCATTTGGCCACCCGGCCTGATGTATCCCCGTTGCCCATGATCTCTGCCAGTGGAGCAATGCAGACGACCATGATAGAGTGCTTTTGGAAATATTGCTTGAGCTTCTTGGCGGTGAAGTACACGCCATAGCACATCTTCTGGTAGTGGGGGTAATTCTGCTTTGAGGCTGACAACACCTCACTCAGGCAGTACACGGGCCTCTGTACCGGCTGTGCTTTGTCGTCCTCTAGACACTCTACCACAATGAAAGTGCTGACCATCCGGCTGGTGGCGGCGATGTAGAGGAACATGGGCTCTTTAGCAGTCGGAGCCACTAGGACAGGCAGTGTAGTCAGCACTTTCTTGAGCTGGAGGAAGGCCTCATCCACCTTGTCGTTCCACTCGAAGTGAGTGGTTTTCTTCATTAACTGGTACAGTGGAAGAGCCTTCTTGCCCAGCCAACTGATGAAGCGGCTGATGGACGCCAATCAACCGGTGAACTTTTGGACGCCTCGCAGTCGGGTGGGTCTCTCCATCCGCTCAATGGCCTTGATCTTCATAGGGTTGCACTCAATGCCACGTTCTGAGACAAGGAAGCCAAGGAGCTGGCTGGCTGGGTCTCCAAAGACACACTTTTCTGGGTTGAGCTTGATTTGAAAACGGCGCATCTTGTCAAAAGTCTCCTTGAGATCTTCCAGAAGGGTGACACGCTTCTCTGTCTTCACCATAATATTGTCTACATAGACCTGGGCATTTCTGCCGAGTTGCTTGAGGAGGCACTTCTGCATGCAACACTGAAAAGTGGCACCGGCGTTTCTCAGGCCAAATGTCATGGTCAGGTAGCAGAAGGCTCTGAATGGTGTGATGAAGGCGGTCTTCAGACGATCGGCCGGGTTCAGCTTGATCTGGTGGTAGCCGGAGTAGGCATCAATGAAAGACAACAACTCGCATCCGGCTATGGAATCTATCACTTGATCAATCCGGGGCAGAGCAAATGGATCTTTGGGGCAGGCTTTGTTGAGGCTGGTGTAGTCAATACACATGCGCCACTTGTTATTCTTCTTCAGTACAAGGGCTGGGTTGGCAAGCCATTATGGAAAGAACACTTCCATAATGAAGCTAGCTGCTAGGAGTCGAGCTATCTCTTTACCAACAATTCTTCTTTTTTCTTATGACAGGCAACGGAGGGGCTGCTTGACTGGTTTTGCATCTGATCTAACATGTAGCTTGTGCTCGGCGAAATTCGTTGGAACACCCGGCATGTCCTTGGGAGACCATGCGAAGATGTCCCGATTCTCACGGAGGAAATCGACGAGCTTGCTTTCCTATTTGCTATCAAGGTTGGTCCCCACGATAGAGTGCTTCTCCGGGTGGTCAGGGTCCAAGGGGATCTTCTTTGTTTCTTTGGCCGGCTGGAAAGAACCCGGGGCTTTTGATGCCTTGGGGTTCGGTGACAGGTCCGGCTTCTTGCTAGCCATGGCCACAACCTGGTCAAGGAGCTTCTTCTCGGCTGCAATCACGAGGGACTCAGCCAGCCGACTACTGGCAGTAGCACAAGCGGCTGACTTCTTGTACTCACCGGCTATGGTGATATTGCCCTTGGTACCCAACATCTTCATCTTGAGGTAGGCTATCTGTTGATCTTGTCGATTGGTGAGCATGAAAGGCTAGGTACAATGCCATGGAAACAGTCCGACTAGGCTGGAGTTGTCTTTCTTTGATGTGCAGTTTCTCCATGGTGTCACGGCAGATGATGTTGATGCTGCTACCACCATCTATCAGGACTCGGGAGAAATGAGCAGCTCACCTATCTGTTGAAAAGGTGGCATCCAACACCAAGGCATAGGAACCCAGAGAAGGCATCACCTCCGGGTGGTCTGCACGGCTCCAGCTGATGGGCTTCTCGAACCAGTGCATGAATTCCGGGGCCTCTGAAGTGACAGCATTCACCTCATGGTGCTGTTGACGCCGACTGTGCCTGTCGTCAGCCACACTGGTGAAGACGACGTAGGCCTCGTGTTCTTCAAGGAATTCATCTTGGACGGCGGCAACAGAGCGGACTGCCGGCTGCGGAGGAGGCGGAGCCGGCTGGCCAGTAGGTGGAGGCGGCAGTCCTTCGCCCTTGGCAATTCGAGTGAGCCAATGGCATTTCCGAGTGGTGTGGTTGGATGGCTTCGCACCGCTATGGAATTTGCAGGAAGCATCGACAATTTTCTCGTAGGAGAAGGCAGGCAGCCAAGCAGGCTTGCCGCCCTTCTGACGCTTGGGGGCGGGCTGACCCTCCGGCTGCTGGTCTTCAACTATTGCCACTTGTCAACTGGTGGAAAACGGCTGCGGGGACTTGTGCTTGTTGTCATTCTGTTGCTGTCGCCGACCGTTATCACCAGCCGGTGTCTGAGGAGCCAGAGGGAGCACTTTCCTAGACGCGTCCACTCGGAGCTCCGATTTCATGGAGGAGTTGGCAATGTCGTACTTGTCTGCTATGATCAGTAGTTCGTCGAGTGTAGCCGGCTCATTACAGAGGAGTCGATGTTTGAGTAGGGTGCCCTCTCGACAGCCGGCAGTGAAGTATTCTATGGCTTGCACCTCGTGCACCCCTCGCAGGAGTTGCGCAGCTTGGCCCACTGCGTCAGGTACTCGCGGGTGGACTCGGTCGGGCCTTGGACGCACAGAGAGAGCTGGCGAGGTTTGGGCGGATGCTTGTAAGTGCTGGTGAAGTTGCGGATGAAGACTTCGGTGAAGTCCATCCAGCTGTTGATGCTGTAGGCTTGAGGCTGTTCAGCCATGTCCGGGCCGTGCCCTGGAGCATGAGCAGAACATACTTCACGGCAACACGCTTGTTGCCATTTGCTATGCTGACGGCGGTGCAGTAGTCAACCAACCAATCCTCAAGCTTCACGGAGCCATTGTACTTTGGCGTATCTCGAGGTAGCGAGAACCCTTTGGGGAAGGGCTCATCGCAAATGCGGGGGCCGAAACAAGGTGGGCCGATTGCATCTTCTTCTTCTACCACCAGGGATCGAGCCAATCGGTCGATCCGATGGCGGGCGTCGTTTTCTCCGACTCCTTCACGGGGGCCTAGCCGGCCTCCGAGAGTCGTGTGCTCAACAGCCGGTGGGGAGACGCGCCTCTCCCTGCGCAGGGGAGGCGGACGATCGCCCCACTATTCGACTGCTTGAGGGCGGCCATCTTAGTCATGCTCGATGGTGATGCGAGTTCGGCTGGGGCTAGCAGCCGGCTCTGGGTCTCTTCGGTCAGGGGCGCCTC
>NC_041390.1:381232287-381242336 GCF_002162155.2 Triticum dicoccoides | reverse complement strand
TGAACACGCTCCGTCATGCAGCGTCGCTCGTCACCCTACAGGTGATCTAGTTCGTCTGCTGCCGCCTGGGCAGCACGCAGATTCTCCAAAGGCATGGCATAGATGGGGCGGTCGGCTCTCAGCATGCTGGTGATGGCCGCGCCACACTGCCGAACAGTGCTCAGCCGGCTTGGCCCGCCAGCAGCAGGCGTGCCACAGACGGCGCTGTCAATCTCACGCCGGTAGGCTTCGCTGAGGCGCCTCATGGCCGCCATCTTCTGGGCTCTTTCGAGGAGCAAGACGTGGAAAGCCTCCAACGTCGCCCCGTCTACGTTCTCCGCAACGGGTGCAGATAAGCCACACACTGCCGCCTATAGTGGGTCGCGAGCAGCCCCATCGGAGGCTCCCTCATGGCTGATGACCAACACCTCCGTGACGGTGCTAGTGCTGGCATCGCTGATCGCAGGAGGGAGCGGGTCGTCGATGATCACCATGTTGGCAGGGAAGGAATCGGGGGAGACCATGTCGAAGTCGATGAGCATCGGGTCGGTGGAGCCAACAAACTGTATGTCGAAGGTGGGCTCCTTGGCGATGTCGATCTTGCCAAGGAGGTCGATGAGGTAGCTTTCGGAGCAGGCTGCTCCCACATCGGGTGCAGGCTCGTCGGAGAGATGGATCCTGCCGACGAGGTCAGCGAGAGTGCTCGTGGCGCAAGAGGCTTCAGCGCCGCGCAGCCTATCGGCACATACGCCATCCGGTGTGTCGGGCTGGCTGCGTTCGCTGGGAAGGAAAAGGGTTCCCGTCCAGAATGTGTTTCCGGACAACAGTGCACCTTGACCCATGGTGGGCGCCAAATGTCGTGGTTGTGGTGCGACATATGCCAAAGGATGGCTAATCATGGAGAGGGACAAGAGTACGTCATCGGGCTCTAGAAGCGGGAGTGAGCGAGATCGCATACGCCTGCGGATCTTACCCAGGTTCGGGGCTCTCCTAGGAGATAACACCCATAGTCCTGCTCTGCAAGGTCTCTGCATGATCACTATCTCAACAATGGTAGCTACACGATTTCTCCTTGAGCTGTTTAGCTTTAGGAGGAAGAAGAACAAGGCTAGCCCTACTTCCCCTCTCTATGTGTGTGTGTCTTGAGGTTCCGAACCCTTTGCATGGGTGGCCTGTGGGGTTTATATAGGCCTACCCCCTAGGGGTACAATGGTAATCCGGTTGGGTGTAGGACCCGGCCGCCAGTCTCTCTAAACGCCAGCTTCTCCGCCGCTTGGTGGGTCCCACCAGCTGCCGTGTACTTGGCCGATAGGCCACACCGACCGCTTGCGGGTCTGGTTGATCACTCCGTACTGTAGGCTTGCTACTGATGATGGATGCATTGTCGGGGGAAGCATGGCTGCAGTACCGCCGCCTGGTGGGCGTTCACTGTTCACTTCGAGGGGGGCACCTGCTGGGAGGTGGCCCACCCCCGTTGGTGCCTTCAATAAGCTGCCGCCTTCTGGGGCTCGTTGATAGGTAGGGCCCTTAGCCTGCGGGCCGTACCAAGAGGCCATCGTGGGAGCATAGCTCCCTAGGTGATAGGTGATGTCATGGGCACCCTGGCTACAGTACCCCGCCGGTTGGGGGGCCTCCGCCAGGTACGCCCGTACTGTAGCCCCTCTCATCCCAGGATTCGGGGGTGGCAGGTTGCCCTGTAGCCACGCCCCGTCCCATAATAGTTATGTGGGTGCAAACTTTGAGGGCACGAGGGGCCGCCTGCTAGAAGCCGGCCGCCTCGTAGCCGCCTTCTGGTATCCTGCCGCCTTCTAACAGCCTGCCGCTTGGACCAGTCGGCTCAAGGGAGCAGTCATTCGTCCGGGAGGTGTGAGGGGCGCAGTCGGTCCCGATGTCTTGAAATACCATGGGGGGCTGATGAGGCTACCCATGGTCATTTACTCCGACAAGAATCCCACCAATGCATGAAGAACTTTAGTTGCAAAATCATTAAATGAAGGATACTTAGCACCAACAAGTTAAGCACCTATGCATTGGAGGTCTTTAGTTGCTAAAGTATTTAATATGCTTAGCAGTTCATGTAAGCACCAATGCATTGAAAACAGCCTTAATTAGCAAATAAATATTCTTGTTTCTTGACATATCAACCAATAAGAGATGTGGGCATGCATGTTTTCAACGACTCGAGACTACCAAACACGACATGCAGTGGTTAGTTCATTGCATGCAATGCTATTAATTAGCAAATAAACATTAAGGGGACGTTTGGTTCTAGGCTTAACCATGCCACACTTTGCCATACAATGTTGCCACACTTGCCTAAGGTTAGGGGCTGTTTGGTTCTAGGCCTAGCATTGCCACACTTTGCCATACATTTTTGCCAAGCTTGCCTAAGTTTAGTTCATCAAAATGAGAGCCACAAGTTGGCAAGCCTAAGGGAATCTTGCCTTATTTTTTGTGTGTATGCCATGTGGGGTCCAAGTGTGTCTTGACTAAGGTGTGGCTTGAACCAAACACTCACTTCATAGATTCTATTCTCATAGATTCCCGACGACGGAGAAGGAGCAAGGAACCTCGCGGTAGAGCGTCTGCACTCATAATATTTTATATTACTCCCTCCGTCCAGGTGAATAAGTCATCTTTTTTTATAAGGAAGAAGTCATCTTTGGTTGTGCACCGTGACCAAGAAGGAGGTAAAAAAAAGAGAACTTTTGCCACAACTAACCTTAGGCAAAGTGTGGCTGCCACAAAAACTATGGCCATGGCCAACACAAGTGTGGCAAGATTTGGCAAAAAATTGAGCCTATGACATGTGGACCATATAACTAGAGAAGTGTGACAATGAACCAAACACATGTCTAAGATGTTGTGGCATGACTAAGGTTAGACGTGGCAACCTTAGGCTGGGAACCAAATAGGCCCTATGCTCTTCCACTTTTTTTACGTGAGCTTTCTTCACCCTTTTGCCAACACGCGGGACATCTAGCATCAAGGTGCACATGTCATGTGATACGTCTCCAATGTATCTATAATTTTTGATTGTTCCACGCTATTATATATTCTATTTTGGATGTTTAATGGGCTTATTTATACACTTTTATATTATTTTTGGGACTAACCTATTAACCAGAGGCCCAACCCAAATTGCTGTTTTTTGCCTATTTTAGTGTTTTGTAGAAAAATAATATCAAACGGAGTCCAAACGGAATAAAACCTTCGGGAGCGTGATTTTTGGAACAAACGTGATCCAAAGGACTTGGAGTGAATGTCAAGCAATCAACGAGGAGGCCATGAGGCAGGGGCGTGCCTATCCCCCTGGGCGCACCCTCCACCCGTGTGGGCCCCTCGTGGCTCCACCGACGTACTTCTTTCTCATATATATACCTACGTACCCTGAAAATATCAGAGGGCACCACAAAACCTAATTCCACCACCGCAACCTTCTGTACCTGTGAGATCCCATCTTGGGGCCTTTTCCGGTGCTCCGCCGGAGGGGCATTGATCACGAAGGGCTTCTACATCAACACCATAGCCTCTCCGGTGATGTGTGAGTAGTTTACCTCAGACCTTCGGGTCCATAGTTATTAGCTAGATGGCTTATTCTCTCTCTTTTAATCTCAATACAAAGTTCTCCTCGATCTTCTTGGAGATCTATTCGATGTAATCTTGTTTTGCAGTGTGTTTGTCGAGATCCGATGAATTGTGGGTTTATGATCAAGATTATCTATGAACAATATTTGAATCTTCTCTGAATTCTTTTATGTATGATTGGTTATCTTTTCAAGTCTCTTTGAATTATCAGTTTGGTTTTGCCTACTAGATTGATCTTTCTTGCAATGGGAGAAGTGCTTAACTTTGGGTTCAATCTTGCGGTGCTCGATCCCAGAGACAGTAAGGGAAACGACACGTATTGTATTGTTGCCATCGAGGATAAAAAGATGGGGTTTATATCATATTGCATGAGTTTATCCCTCTACATCATGTCATCTTGCTTAAAGCATTACTCCGTTCTTATGAACTTAATACTCTAGATGCATGCTGGATAGCGGTCGATGTGTGGAGTAATAGTAGTAGATGCAGGCAGGAGTCGGTGTACTTGTCACGGACGTGATGCCTATATACATGATCATGCCTAGATATTCTCATAATTATTCGCTTTTCTATCAATTGCTCGACAATAATTTGTTCACCCACCGTAATACTTATGCTATCTTGAGAGAAGCCACTAGTGAAACCTATGGCCCCCGGGTCTATTCTCCATCATATAAGTTTCCAATCTATTTTATTTTGCAATCTTTACTTTCAATCTATATCATAAAAATAACAAAAATATTTATCTTATTACTATTATCTCTATCAGATCTCACTCTTGCAAGTGGCTGTGAAGGGATTGACAACCCCTTTATCGCGTTGGTTGCGAGGTTCTTATTTGTTTGTGTAGGTACGAGGTGACTCGTGCGTGGTCTCCTACTGGATTGATACCTTGGTTCTCAAAAACTGAGGGAAATACTTACGCCGCTTTGCTGCATCACCCTTTCCTCTTCAAGGGAAAACCAACACATGCTTAATAGGTAGCATCATGTAAGAAAATGGAGATAAGTAGTGTGTAAGTGAGTCGTGCACTTCGATGGCACCTAGTACTACGCAATATTTTCTCTCCTCGATGGCACGTGAATAGTGCATGTACTCAATGACGGAGCACGCGGTGGTAGCCGTGGACATGGTCGGACCTTTTTGGTGAGAGTACTAAATAACTTTGATGTGTCCCGTCAACTCGCAGAACGATGAGCTCCCTCGCCAACGTGTGCATAGTGGCTCGCAGCACGAGAAGAAACTTTTTCTTACAAGCGTGGACGTGCAGCAGTTCATTTGGTGTCAGATTCCCAGAAGTACTACTGTAGTACCATCATTATTGTTCGACTCCGGAATAGGAGAAGAGCCAAGCGCAAGGTCACCTACTAACCTAGTACTACTAAATGAACTGTTGCACGGTTAATTAATATAGGCGGCTCTTGCAGCGATACATCATTAACACACTGCTCTTGCAGCAGAAAGTACTCTCTTTGTAAAGAAAAATAAAGGATTGGCGTGGCATGTCCACTTGAATCCCATAGCATTAACACAGTGTTCCCCTAAAAAACCGGAGTGTTTGACACGGGAAAAACAAAGGAAGTGAATTTTTTTGGGTGGATGCTAGATTGCTAATTAACACATGATTACATGGGAAAAAATCTTATAGCATTCTATCCTATGAATCAAACGGCCAATGTAGGTAGCATGGTGCTGCCTCTCATCGACCACCTCTGCAGGAGTTTTCTTCTAGTAGTGGTAGAGCATAGGCCAAGGACACAATTGATTTTCAAGTAGGGCTCGATTAACTCAACTATGTCTCCTAGCTAGCAGCGCCCACCTACAAATGAGCGCCACGTGAGCTGCGCGACAATGATAGAGGCTCTGGGAGGACCAGAGGTAGGCGGGCGACGAGCCGACGAGGTAGCTGGATGACCCCTTGAGCTTGAAAGGCACCCGCATGATCTCCTTTCCTCTTAGGGAAGGTCGTGGTCCATTGGGTACATCTCCGACGACATCCGCGGCTTTCAACGACATCGTTGCCATTTCATTAGTGTAAATAATTAGTCAATTCCTAGTCAACAATCAAAACCACTTAAACTCTAAGATGTGAACACTAAAACCGCTCAAGGGGGTGATATACCCGGTTTTAGAGATTTGAGGGTAAAAATCGTACTCCCTCCATTTTAATATACAAGGCCACCAACTCATATTGTAGGTACCAAGGTAAATTTTAATGCATACTTTGCAAGTCGATCTTTTTTCGTTTATTGGGATCATTTGGCCAACTCCATCGCGCGACCCCATCCTGTGGGGGGTAAAATGGACGAACCGGATGGCCCAGTGCATGGGAGCAACCAGACGTTTGTCCGTTTTCTGTCCACTTTCGACCCATCCCCAGCCCAAGTTTGCACCGATTTTGGGGTCAAACGGACAGCGCACGGACGGGCGGGACGCGCGCGCTTGTCCTCCCCTGGCCCACCTGTTGGTCGCACAAAGCAACCCCCCTCGCGTCCCATTTGGCGCCATTTCCACCCAAATCCTCCCATGTACCGACGCCCCCTCCCTCCCCTGTCCATGGCCGACGCGCAACCGAATTCCGGCGGCCTGGCCATCAAGCCGCCCGGAAAGGTCAAGAAGAAGGCGGCCAAGGCGCCAAGGAAGCCGCTGTCGGAGTGCACGCCGGAGGAGGCTCGCCAAGTTGGACGCGGAATCGGCGAAGAGGAGGAACTAGAGGGTGGTCGTCAAGGGCAATGCCGTCGCGGCCAAGTTTGCCGCCGAGCGCAATGCGATGGAGGCCGCGCGACGCAAGGCCGAGGCCGAGGAGAAGGAGGCCATCATCAACAAAGCACACGCCCTCCTCATGCTTGGCATTTGTCGTCCGACAGGGTTCTCTGCAGCGACCGTCGGCCCGGTGAGCACATGCTCGTCGGTCGCCCGGCCTCCACACTGCCAGTTGTCGATGTCGCGGACCACGCCTATGTCGCCTGGCTTTCCCCGTCCAAGGCACGATGGCCAGACCCATTTCTTGGGGTCGCCCGACATTGGCGTGATCGCGCCGTCCACCCACACCCCTCGGCCGTCATCAACCTCAATGTCACACCTGGGTCCTGCAGCGGCCGCTGGCCATCCATCGAGATGCAAAGGAAGCAAGAACGACCACTGTTTACGGGCACCATGCCGTCCCCCCACGTCTTGTTCGACGGAATGCCAACACCAATGCCACCGGTCGACGACCCCTTCTACAACCAGTTCATGGAGGATATGATCTACGAGGGTGGGCATGGCCGTGCCTATGATCCCGACGAGACCTAGAGTCAGGATGGCCGCGCCTAGTACGTTGCCGATGAAGAGGCCGACGACCGTGCTGACTACAACCATGGTGACTCATGGCATGAAGACGATGCCATCTCTTGAGAAGGTGACGGTGATGAAGAAGAAGGCAATGACATTGATATTGGTGGCGAGCCATTGTTCATCAACGAGCTCACCCAAAGAGCAGAAGCACAAAGGAGGAGGAAGAGCATTCACAAAGGTTCATATACACAAGAGGAGGAGAAGTTGATTTGCCAATGTTGGATGGAGATTAGCCAAGATCCGAGGACCGGCGCGCAACAAAAGGGCCTTGTTTTTTGGACGAGAGTCCACAAAACATTCCATGAAAGGAAGATGTTTGAGCCCTACCAAATTACAAGCAACTGTGGCATCACCTTGATTCAAAAGAGGTGGTTGTTCATCTAACAAGAGTGCAAGAAATATTGCGCGGCATTTGAGAGCATTGAAGCACGTCCCGTGAGTGGTCTCGGCGTTGGGGACATGGTATGCTCTCCTCATCCTAGTCCTTTCTTTGCTACGGCCATGAGACTAAGACCTTGTATATGTTTCCATGTTCAATTGTTGTTGATCATGTGATGTAGGCATTTCAATCTTTGGAAGCATTCAAGGCCCGACACAATGACAAGCCATTCAGTCTTACGCATTGTTGGACGATCATCAACAATTTCCCTAAGTTCAAGGATCAATGCCGTGAACTTCAAAGGAAGAGAGGCAAGAAGACGACCAAGTTCGTCGGAGGTGGATATGGTGAGGCGTTGAAGAGGCCGAGGGGCAAGACCAACTCCAAGGTGGACGACATACGTGATGCCTCATCCATGGCCTTGCATGAGACTTTGCATGGCATGATGTCTCAAAAGGATGTGAGGGACGAGAAGAAGCAGCAAAGCAAGGATGAGAAAATGAAGCAATACCTAGAGCTTCAAAGGAAGAATCTTGAGATGGAGGAGGTGACCAAGAAGAGGAAGATCGACATGAAGGAGGCATCCCGGCAAAGGCACCTCGACATCGAGGCCGCCAATGTCATGGCCAGGCAGAGGCAGTTCAACATCGAGGCCACCAATGCCGCAACCAAAGCAAAGGAGGTGGCCCTTGCGATCATGAGCGTGGACTTGACCAAGATGAGGGAGATGACTAGGAGCTGGTTCGAGGCTAGGCAGAAGGAGATGTTCGACACCGACGACCTGAACTAGGTCGTCTGATCAGCCATGTCCATTCTTTTTTGGTGTCTGGCATGGGGCACCGCCCGTTGGGCCGTTGGCTGTGTGCCGGTGAGAAACACATTCATTTTGAAGGCTGGCTGTGTTGCCGACAAACAAAACTAGTCATTTTGGAGGCCGTCTGTGTTGCCGGCCGCCGGCTGTGTTGCCGACGAGGATGTGTAGGCCATTGGCTCTGTTGCCGGCATGAACTAGGGCCGCTGGCCTGAACTAGGGCTTGGTATGTAGAACGTTGTTGCTTTTTAAGACGGAGGCAGACAAGATGGGGCCAACGGATGCGGCCGCATGCTGGGTGCACGGCCACCGCATCCCAGGACAGGCCCAGACACGACCCCATCGCCCTACCCAAACGGACAGAATCCGGGCAAAGCGGACATCCGTTTGGGGTCGCACGGTGGAGTTGGCCTTAATACGCAACATGCATGCAAGGAAACTGAGTGGAGGAAGTAGCTAGTGTCATTATATTAGCATGCATATAAGTATTAAATAGGTTACTAGTACGAGGAAATATCATTAATTCTTTTCTCGATTACTGTTGGTGGCCTTGTATAGATGCAAAACGTATATCCCATAGTGGCCTTGTATAAGTAAATGGAGGGAGTACCAAAATTGACTTTGGGGGTTATTTGTCCATCAACTTACATTTGAGGGTGAAAAATATACTTCTTTCAATGGTCCGCTGGTCAGAGTATTCTTTTTAGATTTATAACATGTGGGACCGAGTGTGAACAAACCAACCTCAATCGCCGGCAAAATTGCCTGCCGGACGCACTTTGAGAGAGATAAGGACCAAGAGGCGATACAGGCTGGTCGTGTCATGCAAGAAAATGGTTGGTCTAATGTTTAAAACGTGTTGTACTATAGTAGATGTAGATGTAGATGTAGATGTAGATGTAGTGTAGACGTAGATGCAGATTGTAACGCCCTCGATGCGGTTATATCTCCCACGTGTCGAGGCATGACTTAGAGGCATAACTACATTGAAAGCAATGTCGCAAGTTAGGCAATCATCACAACATCCCATGTAATATAAATAATAAAGGGGAGGTAACATAGTTGGCTTACACTTGCCCCGTCAATCAAGGTACATAAATAACATTAAAACATTCAAACACTCATGGCCCAACTACGGCGCCAAAATAAAAGATAACCCAACATGCGACACGGTCCCGATCACCCCCATCTGGGCACCACTACTGATCATCAGGGAAAGACACGTAGTATCATTGAGAGTCCTCGTTGAACTCCCACTTGAGCCCAAGCGCGTCACCTGCAGCGGAATCATCAGGCCCTGCATCTGGTGGAATAGTAATCTGTGAGCCACAGGGACTCAGCAATCTCGCACCCTCGCGATCAAGACTATTTAAGCTTATAGGTATGGCAAGGTAAATATGTGGAGCTGCAGCAAACGACTAGCATATATGGTGGCTAACCCGTTCGCAAAAGAGAGCGAGAAGAGGAGGCAAAGCGCGAGCGAGAAACTAGAGAGCAACCTGCGCAACCATTACTCCAACACCGTGTTCACTTCCCGGACTCCGCCGAGAAGAGACCATCACGGTAAGTCATATTGTTGATTCATTTTAATTAAGTTAAGGTTCAAGTTATCTACAACCAGACATTAACAAATTCCCATCTTCCCATAACCGCGGGCACGGCTTTTGAAAGTTCAAATCCCTACAAGGGAGTCCCAACTTAGCCCATGACAAGCTCTCATGGTCAACGAAGGAATAGACCTCCTCCCGAGACGTTCCGATCAGACTCGGTATCTCGGTTCTTCAAGACACTTCGACAGGTTAAAACAAGACCAGCAACACTGCCCGAATGTGCTGACAAATCCCGATAGGAGCTGCACATATCTCGTTCTCAGGGCACACTCAGATGAACGCTCCATACAACTAAAACCAAACCTCGAGTTTCCCCGAGGGGGCGCTGCATAGGACTCTAGTTCGG